>NC_064292.1:751601-791239 GCF_019186545.1 Solanum stenotomum
TGGTAAGGGATTGGATGGGTAAACAAAAACTGAAAATTAAAATTTGAAGTATTTTAAAAAATATATTTTAAAATTTTAATTTTCTTATTGGTTGGGGGGTGGGGAGGGGGGGGAGGGTTAGAGGCTGGTTTTGGGGTGGGGGAAGGGTAGGGGTAAAAGAAATTTGAAATATTTTAAAATTAAGTTTTAAATAATTTTATGGGGAGGGTCAGCGTATGAGTGGAGTAAGAAAAAAAAAATTATTCATAAAAGAAAGAGATAATTTAGTGACCTCTCACTTTGCTCTATTACGCTAACTTCCCTTGTGGTTTAAGTTATTATCTTTATCACCCTTATTATGATTTTCTTGTAACCATTTTTACATCTATTTGAAAAAAACATAAATAAAATAGAATATGACTAATTTATCCTTTATCTAATGTTAAATTATTTTTTATTTAATTTATGAATATCTTTTTTAATAATGGAAAACAATTATAAATTTAAACACTTTCTAGTCCTCTGAGTTTGGAACTGTGATACTGCATAACTGAGCCCTCGTAAAATTTTTATAACATTATTTTTGTACCCACTAAAGAGAATGTTTGCAATTATTCTTTTCTTTTCATCTTTTTTTCATATTGATGACTTCTTCATTCTAATCCCACATGAACTCACATAAATAGATCTTGATCATTTGGATATTCAACCACTCTGTAATTAAAATTTGATGAACTTCTTCCTCCCAGATTAATTTTGATGTAATTTAATCACTTTAATTAGTATGTGTTCTTGCAAGGAAAATAAAAAATAAAAAAGAAAGTGCAAGAACATACTGGAACACATTTTCTACTAATTAAAATCTTTTTTTTTTACATATTTCTTTAAGTTAATTAAATCTCTAACTTTTGAGACCAGAGATTTTGATTTTTTTTTTAAAAATCCTGTGAGTTGGCTTTCTCATTCATAAAGTTTTGATAAATAAGATATTGATAAGATTAGATAATTAAAAGTAACATTTTAAAAGGGGTAATTTACTCATATTATCTTTTATCTATATTTATTTAATATAAATTTAAAAAATGGTTACAAGAAAATTAAAATAAGGGAGGTAAACATAATATTGTAAACAAAAATTAAGTGTTACAAGTGTGGTAAATTTGGTCACATAGCACCCAATTGTAAGCTTGAAAAGCTTAAAGCTCTAGAATTAGAGGAAGATATGCACGAAAAGATCTATAGTTTCTTGTACACCTCTGGTTCTGAGTCCGATTACGATGATGATGATTATTCTGAATCAAGTTCCGAAACTGATAAACCTGAAACTTCTAGTAATACTCAGCCAGCGACTATAGATGCTTGTAAATGTAGAGGTGATATTTGCCCCTGTGAACATGATGAATTTTATAAGTTACAATCACAATTTGAAGATATGAATATCAATACTATTACTTCCGATAATGTGATAGAACTTCTAAAAGAAGTTACTGATAATACGTTACGTGAAAAAATTATTCAGCTTGTTGTTAATAACAAGGCTAGCTCTTCTAGCTCTTCTAATGTTGTTGAAAAAACAAAAAATGAGTTTGAATATTCTTCTCCTTACTCTTTATCTGAAGTTAATAATAGACTTTCTAAACAACATGTTATTATTCATGATACTTCTTTTGATGATTTGAAAGGAGAAATTGAACAATTGAAACAAGAGATCAAATCTCTTAAACAAAATCAGATTATTTGTGATCACCGCCTTACTCAGATTGAATTTGCTAATAACAAAGGTAAAAATATTGCTGAAGAAAATGGTAAAACTCTTGCAAAACCTATTAAACTTGACCCTAGACAAGATATGTTTTTAGGAATTATGTAAATTGTTACTGTTCATAAATGGTATGTTAAATGCACCATACTGATTGATAAGTATGTTAAATGCACCATACTGATTGATAATGCTTTCTCTATAACTAATATTGTCATGATTGACAGTGGAGCCGATGTGAGTTGTATTCAGAAAGGTCTTGTACCTACAAAATATTTTGAGAAAACTACTTATATGGTCAAATCTGCTTCTGGACATGCTTTAGATATAAGGTATAAATTGCCTAATACTCGTATTTGTCAGAATAAAGGTTGCATTCCGCACTTCTTTTTCTTGGTTAAAAATCAGTTATACCCTCTAATTATACTTGGCACCTCGTTTATAAATGCTATTTATCCTTTTACCAGCATAAATGCTAAAGGATTTTCTGTTACTAATAAGGACCAAAACATTAGTTATACTTTTGTCACTGATCCTATTTCCCGTGATATTAANNTGCTGATTCTTTACAACTTGAAATATTTAGTATGAATATATTCGACACTTTAAAATCTACTAAAGTACAGGAAAAAATTAAATTAATCTCTGAACAAATGGTCATTGATATTTGTGCTGATCATCCTAATGCTTTCTAGAATCGAAAAAAGCATATTAAGACCCTTTCAGATTAAGATAATTTCTCTGAAAATGATATTCCTACTAAATCACACCTTTGCCGAATGAAAGCCGAATTGGTTGAATTCTGCAAGAAAGAAATTGACAATTTATTACAAAAGGGTTTGATAAAACCTTCTAAATCTCCCTGGTCTTGTACTGCATTTTATGTCAATAATGCAGCTGAAAAAGAACGTGGTGTTCCCAAGTTAGTTATAAATTATAAACCTTTAAACAAATATTTGAAATGGATTAGGTATCCTATCCCAAATAAAAGGGATTTATTGTCAAGATTATATGACGCCAATATATTTTCTAAATTTGATTTAAAATCAGGATATTGGCAGATCCAAATATTTAAAGAGCACTCTTATAGAACTGCTTTTAATGTCCCGTTTCGACAATACAAATGGAATGTTATGCCATTTGGTTTAAAAAATGCTCCTTCTGAATTTCAAAAAATTATGAATGATATTTTTAACCCATATTTGAATTTTATCATTGTCTATATTGATGATATCTTAGTTTATTCAAAAACTCTTAAAACACACATAAAACATTTGGACATTTTCAAGAAAATAGTTATACAAAACGGTTTGGTGATTTCTAAACCAAAAATGAGTTTATTTCAAACTGAAGTCAGATTTTTAGGACATCTTATTTGTCAGGGTAAAGTTACCCCTATTCAAAGATCAATTGATTTTGCTTCTAAGTTTCGTGATATCATTACAGATAGGACGCAATTGTAGAGATTCTTGGGAAGCTTAAATTATATTTCCCCCTTTTACAAAAAATTATCTCGAGATTTAGCCCCTTTATATGACAGGCTAAAGAAAAATCATAAAACTCCTTGGTCTGATAGTCTCACCAATTTGGTAAAAAATATTAAAAATCGTGTTAAATCTTTGCCATGTTTAACCCTTGCTAACCCAGCTTGACAAAAGATTGTAGAGACAGATGCATCTAACATTGGTTATGGTGGAATTTTAAAACAGATTAACCCCCATGATAAAATTGAATATTTGATTAGATTTCATTCTGGGAAGTGGAGCGATGCCCAGAAGAAATATGCTACGGTGGCGCATGAAATGTTAACGATTGTTAAATGCGTTTTAAAATTTCAAGATGATTTATATAATCAAAAGTTTTTAATAAAACTGATGCTCAATCTGTGAAGTATATGTTTTATAAAGATTTTAAACATGATGTGTCTAAATTAATATTTGCTAGGTGGCAGGCACAATTAGCCTCTTTTGATTTCGAAATTCATTATAAAAAGGGAAGTGATAATTCCCTCCCCGACATCTTATCTAGAGAATATCTTTCTTCTTAAACAATGGGTTTTCTTGACTTCTTTCCTGATGAAAAATTGGTTAAAATTTTGAAAGCAGTTCCTCTTAATAGAGATTTACAGGAACATATTTTATGGAAAATTATACATGGAATGGTGATGAATGTCGTCGCTGATTACATGATTGAACAAGAGCTTTATAAAAGCTTTTATTGTTATGAAATTTATGACCTTTTAGATGATTAAAATTAAATGCTATGTTTGCAGGATGGATCCTGCTTGGATAATTAAGGCTAGAGGAAGAGGCAGTTATACTCGCGGAAGGGAAAGATCATCCAGCAATGAACATAAAACTGCACATTGCAATTTGGATTTTTAAAGATTTTTTCCTTTTGAAGACAACTATAAAGTCAAATGGTAGGGGATGAACCTAGTCCTAGATGAATTTTAGTAATTTTTAAAATTTTATTCTAGATGTTGCTATAAATCATTCTAGAAAGTCTAATTATTACTCTCTGCTCAATAATAGTTGTTCACTATTGACTTGACATATCCTTTAAGAAATAATAAATTATAAGAATAATATTTGACTTTATTAAATTTAATGTTTTAAAAAATGTGTTAGATGGAGTAATAAATATTACTTAATAGCAAGGGTAAAATAGACACAAAAGATAAATTATCTTTTAATTTTTTAAATTGGACAAATATTATTGGACAACTATTTTTAATATAATGGAGATCTATTATTGACCAGTGGAAGTTGCTAATTCAAAAAAACGTTAAAATTTAATTTGACCCATAATAGAATTTATAATAGACACAAATATTAAAATTGTCATTACTTGAATCTTTGCTCCTAAGTTTCCTACTAAAAAACTTACTAATCCTTTTTATATTTGAGTAAACACTTGGTGCTACAATTCGTACATGTGGCAATATAGCGTAATTTTTTTATTAAGCGACCGCAAATTAAATTAGTTCTCCCCAATAATATTCTCTTCCTAATTAAAGAATCAGTTGATGTCAATTGTCATTATATGTATATTTCGAAAATAATCTATCTGTCTTATAAATATAAAAGTAAGATTTGCATATATTTAGTAGCGGAACACTAGAGTTATTTCTAAGTAGCTCAAAATATAATGAAGCAAATATAAAAAAAAACAAAGAAATTAACATTTAATATATATACATCTGATAATAACTATGATGTATACAGCTAATAAGTTGGAATTTAGAAAATTTATTGAAAAGTTGCATTCACATTTTGTATCGATTTAATTCAACTTATTTCACACACTTCATCTCCTACGCAACCTTTTTTTTTCCTTCTTTTGACCAAAGAATATTTTTTCTTTTGGGTTGTTTTTGTAAGTGTATGAAATAGTTTTTTAAAAAAAGGGCAAAAAAGATTATTACTTTAAAAAAATGGAAATAACATAACCTTTTTACGATTTGAATAATAAAAAATTGATCCTGCACACTATTTTTTTTTACGAGTCGGAGTCATAATTTTTCAGTATATTAATGCTTTCGTAGTTCATATATCAAATTAATATAAGTATAATTAAATATTTACACTTGAATCTCCCGACTTTGAAGTATGTTTTTAATTGGAGTGGGGCAGAAGAAGTTAAATTGTTGCCATGTGTAATTCAGATAGTGATTGTCATGTGGAGGATGGTGTTATATTTTTTTATTCGATACTTGATATCCGCATTGAACCAAACTAATTGTATGCGTATTGAATATGGCTACATTCGAAAGATAAAGTTTTTTATCAAGAATTTTTTCATATCTAAAACTCGAATCTGATACCTCTAATTATTGAAGGATAGAATGGTCTTATATCATTTATCACTAATATGTCTTCTTCTTTTTTTTAAGAAAAAACAAAAAAAATAATGAAAGGTCCATATAAGATGTGTCCTAACTCCTAAGTGCCAGCTAGTAATTAGTTTGGTGTAAACAATATGAGTTGTGTTGATCAACCAAGGTTGTGGTTCATTTTTAATTAAATGTTTTGATTTAAAAAAATTTTAGGTTATAAAATTGCTTTTGTTAGAAGTATTTCATTCTTTACGTCTTTAAAAATAAATTTTATAATATTTAAATTTAATCAAACTTCAATATAAATATCAGAGGACTAATACTTCTCAAGACTATATGATTTACAGCTAATCAATGGAGTATCAAAGAATTCAAGCTATTTCACACTCTGACGTCTCCTAATCAAGCAAACCTTTTTTCTTTTTTCTTTTCTTCATTTTTTAATAATTAACAGTAAAATGCTGTTGTACTAAAAAGTCTAATCCAAATTTTTGTTCCCAATCATAGATATCATCAAGATGGGCGGGGGTGGTTGGTCGTGGGTGGTGGGGGACTTAATATTAATTTTGTAATTTTTTCATGATACTAAATGAACGACATTTCATAAGATTGCTAGAGATTCAACCTACGGGTGATCCAATGGTTTGGGCTTGAAATTTTCATGTTGGAGGTCTCAAGTTTGAAATTCCTTGCTAGCGGATTAAGCTCGTTGCATCGGACTTGTCTAACGTGGGTTATCTCTCGTGTGTGATTTACGAGTTATTATATAGGACTGTGAATTTTACCATATGCGCACACAAAAAATAGTAATTGCACAGATTTTCTATATCACGGTATCTCCGAAATGCCAGCTCATCTCATGAATATTACGTGTTTCCTCCTCCGTTTTCAGTTTAAAATTATATCGTTACTACTAAACCAAGATTTCCACATAATATTGTCTGAATATGATTTACAGCTAATCAGTTGGAAATAAAAATCTTTTAAAAGCTGCACGTTTTAATAATAAAAATAAAAATTGAGAAGCAACTTTTACATTTTTTTATACTGTAAATAAAATAATGAATTTCAACTTATTTCACACTCACGTTTCCTACACCAACCTTATCTTTTTTCTTTTGACCAAAATCAACTAATCACTAGAGTATGTTTTAATTTTAATTAATTCTAAATAAATTGAAATTGGCTACGTGCGTTCTGATCTTTCCATAAAATTATTATTATTATAATAATAAATTAATAATAATAATAATAATAATAATAATAGAAGTTTATCTCCACTTGAATTTAGATGCTGATTTCCACAAACAACGTATTTACATACCAAAAATCGACAACAAATTTAAGAAAACATAAAAATAAAACTTGATTACAAACTTTTCCTACTTTATTACTCCATACAAATCATTACAAACTCTCAATCACCAGTTGGACAAATTTAGACTAGAAGAATAATTAATTGAAAGTACATATTTTATTTATCATCAGTACAGAAAACTTGTAAAAGAACCAAGTACATTACACTGACATTTTAAAAGCGCTTTGTCCCGCCTATTGGAACCAATTCCCCCACCCAAAAAAAAATCAATAATAATAAAAATAATAATTATGTAGCTCTGTTTGTTAGCTGGGAAACAGCAGGGGAATACAGAGTATGTACATGAATTGAGAAAATCAACTAATTTGTTATGTATATATTTGACTGTAGATGCAAATTGAGATTATCATAAAAATCTATAAATTTCAAATTCTGAATCAGATCCCGCCTGCTGTGTAAGAAATTAACGATTTGCAGAGCAAATACCTCTTTCTGGTCAATTATCAGGAGCAATTGGTTTCGGACGGAAGCAACTGCTAATCAGGCGATCCATTGATTTGAGCAATTTGTTGAAAATCATACGTTTTACTTGTCCTCTTCTCGGCGGCCACCTTGTGACCTGATTATTCATCATCGCCGGCGGGTTCTGTATTTTTCCGATGAGATGGATTTGTATCTTGGAAGGACGTATAATGAGGAAGAGGTGAAGAAATAGGTAAGTAGCGATTGGAAGTGAAGTAGAAGCAGAGCAGTGAATTTATGAAATGGAATAATGATGTAAGGGCGGGAGATGTATTTTTGGGGTGGGGGTGGGTGTGGGGGTGGGGGGACCAATTACTTTGCAAGCAAGTTAGTCATTTTTTGAGTTGGAATGATTTTGGAAGATAGTACAGAAACATGATCCTTAAATTGATTTCAACGGATAATTATGGTCTCCGATTTTGAGTATACACAAGTAGGAACTTAAACTTATATAAAATTGAACAAGTAAATACACGTGTTCTACATGATATAAAATACGTAGGACGTCCTGTAAAACACAAAATTGCAATGTCGGTTGCCATATAGGATGAATATGTCTATTTGTTCAATTTTATACAAGTTTAAGTGTCTACTTGTGCATACCGAAAGTTAAATGTCATAGTTGTCAACTGACGTCAAGTTAAGGGTCATGTAAACAAAGTTCAATAATTTTATTAGATAAATTCTTATAATTATGTAATATTTTGAGATACTACTTGCATTGCATTATTACCTTTTGTGAAGTTATAATGCCCTTGTGATAATTTTTTTTTTTTCCATTCTAATACCAAAAAGTAAAGTTAATTATTATTTTTTACCTTGGTACCTAACACAACCTTAAAAGACACACACAGTAAACACTATAGTTGTGTGAACAGAATAATGGACTATTGGCTGGTCTTGTACTCTTGTTCACACTTGTATTTAGGTGAAAGGAAGGATATAATTCAGTTCAACTGAAGTGAGAGAACAATAAATTTATTATGGAGTTAACTTATTTGCTTGATCAATTGTTATAAGATGTACGAGACATCATAAGTGTTCAATTTTTCAATAGTATTTTTTATTCTATTGATCTAAGTCATTTGAGAAATCATGAACTTCACGAAGTTAAACTAGCGTTTAGCTACAAATTTTCACATATTTTTGACAAGTCATTTTTGAATGAAGTTTCACCATATGTTTGGTCATAAATTTTGAAAAAATATAATTTATAACCATAAGTTTTAAATATTATGTAAAATATCAATAAGTTTGTATTATCATTTTATAATAAAAATGTTCTGTGGAAAGTCATGACAACAAATATGAGTATGAATTTGGAAAAAGAGGAACAAAACACTATACGAAAAATTACTATTACTATTTGTAATTCGAAGTGGCTTCGGAGATTAAGCTTGGATATAAATTTTGTACAACAAACTAGGAAAAAGATTTAGTTCAAAACTATCAATATGAGTGTTTATAAAATATTAAAATTTGAGGGTTATTTTTCAATTTTTTTAAATTCTTAAATACTACTCCCTCTGTCCCTAATTACCTGTCGACTTTTGAATTGACACACCTATTAAGAAATCAATCCAAATCTAAAATTTGAAAACTTGTGATGTTTGCCAAATAATGATAATTATACAGCCACACACAAGTTCCCACATTTCCCCCAAATTTTTCCCAAATATATTTACAACGAACGTGATCTAACTCAAAATTATTTTAAAGTGGAATCAACATTATCAAAAACAATCTATCAGAAAGATCTTCTAAAGACATTATCAAAAACAATCTATCAGATAGATCTTCTAAAGAACATATCTTCAACTAGTAGGACCAAGAATAAATGGTCAAACTCAAACTCATGGCTGCTTGACTTCACCAAGATTTTATCTTTTGGGGCCAAATTGTTGTACACAATAAAACATAAAGTAATACTCTCATTATTTTATATCGAAATAACTGAATTGTTTAAAGTTTATACGTGAATTATTTTTTATATTTGTCTATTCCTTTAAATTTTAATAATATTCGATAGTATAGTAAAGAGGGAGTATCATTCAACATAGATTGTTGGCCATATAATGTACAAGTAGTTAGTAGATGTATACATTACACAAACCAAATCCCCTTTTGTTTATTTGTTTAATTCATTCATGGAATGTAGTCATTTTTCTACCTTATATTTGTTTTCATTTGAACCAAAAGTCCACAACACAAACATAACTTCAAATTGATGAAGAGACAACGGAGAGCTATATAAATTATATTCTACCGGTGTTTCGAAAGACGAGGGCGTGAAACAGACCTTTTATTTAGTATTGACTAAGGTATAAGCCTCGATAAATAGAACATAATTTTAAAATAATTCATTTTTATCATAAATAAGAATTAAGATAATGTTATAGAAATATTTAAAAGACATAAAAAAAAAAAATTACAGTTCAAAAATAAATTTATTTGAATCTAAAAATTTGAAATGTGCCATATTAATTGAAACGAAGGGAGTACATAAAGTGGATATTGGAAGGAATATTTGGGGTATTGGGATTAGAAGGAGAAGTAAGACACGTCTAAATATTTTAAAAAATGGAAGCCAGATAATGATATTATATTAAATGGGAAAATAAAATAAAATTTACAGCTAATGCCAATATGCTTGTGTGAAAAGGTATATGTTTACGTGAATTATTCTAGACAATTTAATTAATTAAGAAAAAGAAACAGACGAAAGAATGGAAAGGAGCACCAACTCATGGGATATCGTCATCTAGCCTACGTGATCAATGCTTCCAAGAATCGTTCAATAAATAATGCATGTATTAACTTTGTGTATTATTAGTAGTTTCTGATTTTGTTATTTGATAAGTATTACTCTTAACATGATTAAAAGTACAATTATTCCTTAAAAGGTTTCTGATATTCATATGATATCTAAGCTAAATTTAAAATAAAAATAATAAAATAATGCTCTAGATGGATTCAGACTCTGCTTGCCGATGGTTTTTCTGCCTTGTATCAGCAGCACAAGAGCACTCCTATGAGGAACACTGCTAATTTTATCCTAATTTCTATCAATTTCTCTAAATAAATATATATATATACACATGATCTTTTCCTAAATTAACAAATTCATGTGCAATCCCACTGATAAAGTTGGATCCGCCTCGAGTAATAAGTGCTTCATTATTTTTAATTAAAAGTCTCAAATACATAATCATTTTTATTAAGCATTTTATCCTCCAATATAAAATTTTCCGGAAAACTAAGAAAATCTATGCTCCAAACTTCTAGATTAGAGACAAAAAAAAAAGATACTAAAAGATTCATGATTATCCAAAACCACAAAGAAATAAAAAAGAAAAAATGTAATCATATCGTGCTCTAATTTTTTCCCAATATAGAAATCAATTATTATTATTAGAAAGAGACATAAAGTGAGGAAAACAATATGAAAAAGTCTTTCCTCCTGCCGACTAAATTAACTAAAGTTTCTTTTTTTTTTTCGTTTTTTTTACTTGCCATATTTTTTTTAACGCTTTTAAAAAATATATTAAGTAAAAGAATAAATAGATTGAATTAAATTATTTTATTTATCTATTAATTTCAGTTTTATTACTTCTCTCTTTTTATCACATTAATCTCTCATCCATTTATTTTTATTTCAAGTAAAATTAAAGATGAACAAATAGACAAATACCAATGGCGGGTTTTTTGAAATTCTTTAAATCTATCTCCACTAAGATTTGCATTTAATTTTTGTTAATATTCATCCGTCCTCTTTTAGTTGTTATGTTGTTCTTTTCGAAAGTCAATTTGACTAATTTTTAATATTAAATTAAATTACATAAATTTGATATTTTAAACTAAAAATTTAGATATTAAAAAATTATACAAAAAAATACTATAAAATATAATTTTATTGCATAATATGACGAAAATACATCGTAAAATATTAATCAAAGTTCTTATTGTTTGACTCTAAAAAAAAGAAATTATGACAATTAAAAATTGACGAAAAAATTATCTTTGGGATCAAATTCATGGAAACACAAACACACAAATTCACCATTAAACTTTATAAGTTTTATAAGTTTAATATTGTAAATTATAATTTTATCATATTAATATCAAAAGGTCTATACTAACTTATAGTACTTTGTTTATAATTTTTAATATCTAAGTTTTTATTTAAAAATATTAAATTAATATAATATGATATAATTTATAAATTATTTAAATTAACTCTGAAAAAGTAAGAATAATACTTGAAAAAAAGAGCACAATTCACATAAATAAACAGAAAATTAATCGTATCATTTGTCTTATTAAAAATAGTTATACTATATGGTTAGTCATAGTTAGCTGTGGTCAGATTCTGTTGTCATCATAGTTCAATTGTCTGCCACAATGAGGACAACAAAATTTTTCATAACTATATGTGGAAATAAAAAACAAATGTAACATATCCTGAATTAAATAATATGAAAAAGGCTAAAATCATCATGAACTATTAAAAATAGAGTAAAAATATCTTTAATCTGATTTTACCCAAAAATATCCTTGTTGGTTAACATAATTTTTGAAGGTCGAAGGGTAGTTAGATAGTTAAGAATTGCCTTTTTTATTTTTCTATGCTACAGTCTACAAGTTGTGTTATTAGTCGTGTATTAATTATTTCTGTAGTTTTTTGTCTTCTAAATTTAGGTATTATTTATGTTTTATTTATATTTCAATTATCGTTTATCTGATTATGATTATTGTTATAATTTGTTAGGTTATCGGTAATATGTTGTCCTGACTGCTTATTTTTTCGTTCGTTGTTACTCTATACTATTTTGTATTGTTTTTTTCTTGAATTAAGTTTCTATCAGTTTTTTATCTTCAAAATAGAGATAGATCTATTTACATGCTACTGTTCTCAACAAATTTTCATAACCGCTGAAAATTAACTACAAGCAAAATAAATAAATAAAAAATGTGATTTTTATTAATGAATCGTTGTGAGTACAATTCTGGTGTTTTCTTGATTCTTCTCTCCTAAATTCTCCGTGATTCGACGGCGTTCAGTAGCATATTTCTCGAATGTAGGATGATGTAGACCTCCTTGAGATGTATTTGATCTCCGGAACGTCGGGAAGCACTTCGTCGTTGCAAGTTGATCTCCGGGAAGAACTTCGTTGACCACTCCTTCGAAGAGCTATGTAGCTGGTGTTGTGGCTTTCTCCAATTGCAGAATGCTTGTTGAAGAGTTTTCTTGATGATGCCCTTTGAATGTCATGTCTATCCCCTATTAATAGTTGTAGGGAGTGAACAAGGTTGCTTGTGATTGGCCAAAGGATGTCATTTTGACACTTGGCGCATTGTGATTCGTCCTTGCATTTGACTGGGACTATCACCTCATTTGGACACGTGGTGTCACCTTATTGGTCTTCGATGCCTAGTCACTGTGACACGTGACATGAGTTTGGACTTCAAGGTGAAATGGACCTTGGACTTGAATTTAATAAAAATGGACTTATCTATTTGTAATGCCCAAATTAATCATTCAACCCAAATAAACATGAATTTAATCCAAATTTTGTATGAATTAAATCCAATAAAATTTGTGTGTCTACATATGCCCCCTACTTCAAGCCTTGTTGAAGTGTAGGTTTGCCGACACTTGGTGACAAAACTTGAAGTATTCATGAATGTGTTTTCATTTTTTTGAGACTTGTCAACGTGTAGGCTTGCCAAATTTGACGACGAGAGTTGAAGTCTTCATGAATGTGGTTTCCTTTTTTTTGAGACTTGTCAACGTGTAGGCTTGTCGAATTTGACGACGAAAGTTAAAGTCTTCATGAATGTGTATTCATTTTTTTGAGACTTGTCGACGTGCAAGCTTACCGAATTTGATGACTAAAGTTAAAGTCTTCATGAATGTGTATTCATTTTTTGAGACTTCTCTACGTGTAGGTTTGCCAAATTTGACAACGAAAGTTAAAGTCTTCATGAATGTGTTTCATTTATTTGAGACTTCTCTACGTGTAGGCTTGCCAAATTTTGACGACGAAAGTTGAAGTCTTTATGAATGCATTGTTGAGACTTCTCTACGTGTAGGCTTGTCGAATTTTGACGATGAAAGTTGAAGTCTTTATGAATGCATTGTTGAGACTTCAAGAGTATTTGTTTCTAGTCGTCGCATTCTAATTAGGTCACTACAAATGATTTGTTTGTAGTGATCTCAATTTTTTTTTAAACATTCTTGCTTGACAACCACGTGGACCCTCTATATTGATTTCAAATAGATGGGTCTAGTGAGTAGTAACGTTGTGTGAATCTTCCTTACAAGGTGTGAGAAAGAACAAGAAGATTGATTGGATTTTGAATCAAATAAAACGAATATCTTTGTAAGAATCATTCTTGACATCTCAAGACTAATTGCTTTCCTTTTGAGTGCTGCCAACTTCCATTTAGATGGGTAACAATTGATATCATTTCCTTCTTCCATTCTTACCATAATTTTCCTTGTACAAAGAAGGAGAGTTGTTCAAAAGAACTTCTATATAAGAATCTCTTATGTACAAAGGATTGATCAAAGAATCATTGAAAAAAAAATAATTCTCCTAACCAAATCAATGCGGAACTCCAAATTTGGTTTGTTCTTTTCTCAATTTCGTGCAGTCCTGCTAAAATGCTCTTTTCTTGGTATAAAAGAAGTCAAACGACGAGCGACTTGAATCTGGAGAAACTAGAGTTATAGTACTACAACATATCCAAAAATCAACGTAAAAGCCCTTTTGTAATTACAAGAATTGATTTTTGAAGTTGGTCATCAAATCTGGAAGTTCTCCTCATAATTATGCGTAATCTCGCCAAAACGTCCTTTTCTCGGTGTAGCAGCATTCAAACGACAAGCCATTTGATTCTGGAGAAACTAGACTTTTGGTACTACGACATATCCAAAAATCAACGTTAAACACCTTCCGGATTGACGGGAATCGAATTTTGAAGTTGGTCATCAAATCTGAAAGTTCTCCTCACAGTTATGCACAATCTCGCCAAAACGTCATTTTCTTGGTGTAGGAGCATTCAAACAACAAGCGGCTTGATTCTGGAGAAATTAGACTTTTGGTACTACGATATATCCAAAAATCAATGTTAAACACCTTCTGTATTGACGAAAATCAAATTTTGAAGTTGGACCCCAAATCAGCTCTTTTCACAGCTATGTGCAATCCCGCAAAACCATCCTTTTCTTGGTGTAGGAGCTTGCAAATGACAAGCGGGTTGATTCTCAAGAAACTAGACTCGTAGTACTGTGAAATGTCCAAAAATCAATGTCAAACTCTTCCTGAATTGACAGAAATGATTTTTGAAGTTCGTCTTCAAATTTTGCCGTTTTCCTCACAGATTTGTGTCTTTAAGATTTTTCTTGTTTCTCTTTCTTGCAGGTAATGGTCGTGGTTGCATCTTTATTTATGCATTGACATGTTTCTTAAACACGGGAGATTGATGTTCAAGATCCAATTTGGCCGTAATTCAAAGCTTTGTGCTACTGGCACCATTGCACCAGTATGTTGAACAAGATTGTTGTGTTGCTGCTCATGTTTGTCATGCCATATTGAAGGGCTATGCACTTACTACATCTGTTATCAGAAGTAGATCAACCAAGAAAAAATTGAAAACTTCGTGCAATTGGCACCGATGACTCCAATATTTTTTTTATCATTTCAAGTTTCTGAAAGAGCTTAGATCACTTAGAAGTTCCACGAGTTGTTCATATGATTGGCGTGAAACCACTCATCTCATCCTAGCAATGTTGGCAGAAAACTCACTCGAGGCATTAACCTTCCTTGCAGCCTTGGTAAAGAGAACTTCCCCCCTCCATTTTCATCCCTTTTATGCGGCTCCACGAGAGAAATATTTGGAGTACTTTCATTTCATTTACGATGAGAAAGCACTCGGTGTGAGGATGGAGAGAAAAACATTTGGTGTAGGCCTCCAAACATCAATGAACTTGATTGCGGATAATCTCATTGTCCAAGCTGTAATGTGGATTGACATCTTCCTTTCAATTTGGAGAAGACCTTGGACCAATCTTATGACTTCTTGGAAGTACATGGAGCTCGAATTCCTTACAGTTTGCGATTCCAACTTTGCACGATTATGGTAGAAAATTCATAACTTGGGAGTATGAATAGTGAAATCATGTGCTTATTGTTCCGTTGGGAAAAAAACTCAACTAACTACAGTGTATGTAAAAATCACGACCAATGACTATATGGATTAGTACCAATATCGCTTCAAAGTCGNTTCAATTTGGAGAAGACCTTGGACCAATCTTATGACTTCTTGGAAGTACATGGAGCTCGAATTCCTTACAGTTTGCGATTCCAACTTTGCACGATTATGGTAGAAAATTCATAACTTGGGAGTATGAATAGTGAAATCATGTGCTTATTGTTCCGTTGGGAAAAAAACTCAACTAACTACAGTGTATGTAAAAATCACGACCAATGACTATATGGATTAGTACCAATATCGCTTCAAAGTCGGGTCACAATTTTATATTTCTTGGCTTTTCAGCTTTGTGTGTCTATAGTATAAAATTCATAACTCAAAGTAGGAGTATTGAATTCACGATTTTCTTTTTTCGTTGGAAAAACAACTCAATGAACTACACAATGTATAAAAATCACGGACAAAGACTTTGTGGATTGGTACATATATTGCTTCAAAGTCAACTCACAATTCTGCCTCACTCAACTCTTCAGCTTTGAGCAACTTTGAGAGAAAATCAATAACTCTGTGTAGGAGCCTCGAAATGATGCGATTCTTGTTTAATTGGAAGTATAACTCATAGAGGTACAATATACGTAAAAATCACGGCCAAAAGAATTCCAGATTAGTACATATATATTTTCAAAGTTAGCTCAAATTCTGTCTTGCTCCACTCTTCAGCTTCGAGTAACTTTGGGAGAAAATGAATAACTCGACGAAGGAGCCTCAAAATGATGCGATTCTTATTTCATTAGAAGTATAACTCATAGACGTACAACATACGTAAAAATCACAATCAAAACCTTTACGAATTTTTACAAATATGTCTTTGAAGTTGCTTAGTTTAATTTCGAAATCTGATGGTCTATTTCGCAGGTTTGAGTAGTCGTGGTAGAAACTTCATAACTTGGCGTAGAAATCTCTGAATCACGAGTCGATTATTATGTTGCGAAGTAGACTCCAAGAATTGAAATATATGTGAAAATCATCGTCAAAACATTTGCGGATTTTTACAAATACGCCTTTGAAGTCAGCTAAGATGTCTTGCTTAACTCTTTTCCTTTGCTCATTTGTGACGCATTTGAACTGATGTGATAGCTACATAATTTTAATGAGCTAGTGTGATGATCACGCAATGCCACCAAACTCCTTTTTTTTTACTCATGTGACTGGTCTTAGAGTGATTACTCCAAGCGCTTATGTATCTCTGTAAAGAGGATCAAGTCATATTGTAGTTCAGGATGGTGAGTTTTTTTTTCTTTTTTTTTAGGTCGTACACAGTTTATACTCTTGCAGGCCAGGAGTAACATGTAGTTTATGCTCGTACCTTAAGAAACATTGTACCATGCAGTTTAGGCTGTACGCTTAGGAACATTTCAACTTGCAATTTAGGCTCATGCATCAAGGAGCATTTCAACTTGCAGTTTAGGCTCATGCATCGAGGAGCATTTCAACCTGCAGTTTAGGCTCGTGTGTTGATGAGCGTTTCAACTTGCAGTTTAGGCTCGTACGTCGAGAAGCATTTTAACTTGCAGTTTTGGCTCGTGCGTCGAGAAGCATTTCAACTTGCAGTTTAGGCTTATGCGTCGATGAGCGTTTCAACTTGCAGTTTAGGCTCATCTGTCGAGGAGCATTTCAGGGAAGAATTTTATCAATGTAACTGCCCTCCTAACCCTTTTTGATGACGCATTAATGTACTTCGATTTGGTGTTGGATTTTACTCTTTCGTATTGCCAAAGCTTATTTGTACTTGATTTTGTGTCAACTTTTGAACGTCGAAGTTTAGACGTCCTTTGATGCTTTTGCCTTTTGAGAGTGACCAAAGTGCAAGTGTCACTACTTTCTTGTTTGGAGAACATCAACATTGGATGTGTTTGTTAATTTCTTCAATGTAGAAACTTCAACTGGTTCAAAGCTTCCAAACTGCAGTATGATGACATCTTCTTCAATTTTTAGCGATGCCACAGGACGTGTAACTTCTAAAATTGAATCATTTTTATGATTAAGTTTGGCACTAGCATGGTTTATCTCAGCTGTCTCACCATCGTCAATGATGATCTTTCCCTCTCATACCAATGTCATGATCTTTTCCTTTAGAATGAAGCATTTTGTGGTATGATGACCAATGATGCGGCGAAATTTGCAATACATAGGATCATCGACTTATTGGATTCTTTGGGTCGCTTTGACTTTGGGAGTGCAATGATTTTTTTCGTTAGCAGCTCATCAAGAATCGCAAAAACGTCAGAGTCCGAAAAGGGATACTCTTTTTCTTGTAACTTCTTCAAGGTAGATTGATTTTTCACTTCTCGTGCTTATTGATGCGCCTCGATCTCTTTCAACTTTTGTCTCGTGGAGGCCTTCATAGAAGTCGTGGTTACTGTCATGGACTCATTAGTTGTGTAGTGTAATGACTCATTGAATTGTGTATCTTCTTTTCTTGGATCAAAGACAAGCGATGTCATTCCATGGCTTGCAATGCTCAATTCCATGTCATAAGCGCGTGTACCTAATTCTTTAAAAGTTCGAGGCTTAATACCTTGAAGGATTTATACAAGGCCCCAATGCATTCCTTGTATACAAATTTTAACTGCGGAGATTTCAGAAAGTTGATCCTTGCAATCTAAGCTCAATAGTCGCCAACAATTGATGTAGTCTACTATGGATTTATCCGTACTTTGTTTTGTGTTTGTCAATTCCATTATGCTCATTGTACGACGGGTACTGTAGAAATGATTGAGAAATTGATTTTCTAGTTGCTTCCAACAATCAATTGATTCGGGCTCTAAGTCTGTATACCAATTAAATGTGTTTTCTTTTAAAGAACGAACAAACTGCTTGATAAGAAGATCACCATATGTACCGGTGCTGCTACAAGTCTCGACGAAATGGGCAATATGTTACCTTAGTTTTCCCCTTCCATCAAATTGTTGCAATTTTGGTGGTTGATATCTAATTAACATCAGTAGACCCTAGATTCGCTTAGAGTACAACTTTGAATATCCTAAGGAACTTTGTAGTGGGCCACCATATTGAGCTTTAATAGTGTTTATGATTATATCTTGTAGTTGTTGAACTGTTATAGTGGCCACTGAAGCAGATCGTTTTGCGCTTTGAAAGTCAACTGGCTTGGGGGGAGAATGAATATCAACTTTTTCTTGCGTTGTTAGATTATAATGTGACTCTTTAGAGTTGTAGAGATCTAACTTGTTCATAAGTTGGGAGATTTAGAGATTTTTGTCATCAATAGACTTCTTCAAGGCTTCAATGGTTTGCTCCATCATTGCAAATTTCTCGTCCATGTCCATTGCGTCAACCATCAAAGAGTTGACCTTTGTTGAAATTGAAGAATCTGTTGAATTCTCAGATTCACCAAAGTTGAAGCTACAGTGAGAAAGTTCATGAAACGACTTAGATGCAATGTTGGCCCCTTGATTGCAGTTTTGAGTGTCATTTGAGATTTGCTCTTTCTTGACATCTCCAAGGAGATGAAATATTTAGATTCATTCAAGGCACTTGTCTTGAACTCGCGTCGAGTGATGGGATTAACATCAGTAAAATCAACTAATGTGGCGACAGTAGAGTCCTTGCATGAAACATCATTGATCTTCTTGAAGGCCATTACAAAATTGAACTTGTTTTCTTTTATTTCTAGGAGGAAGAGATGAAGAGCAGAATTGGTCTCACTGGGCGTGCCAAATTTTTTCGCAACAAATTTTCGTAAGCGCTGAAAATTAACTACAAGCAAAATAAATTTAAAAAAATGTGTTTTTTTATTAATGAATCATTGTGAGTACAATTCTGGTGTTCTCTTTATTCTTCTCTCCTAAACTTCTCCATGATTCGAGTAGCGTATTTCTCGAATGTAGGATGATGTAGACCTCTTTGAGATGTATTTGATCTCCGCGAACGTCGGGAAGCACTTTGTCGTTGCAAGTCGATCTCCGGAAAGAACTCAGTTGACCACTCCTTCGAAGAGCTATGT
Source organism: Solanum stenotomum (assembly GCF_019186545.1). Classification (NCBI taxonomy): domain Eukaryota; kingdom Viridiplantae; phylum Streptophyta; class Magnoliopsida; order Solanales; family Solanaceae; genus Solanum; species Solanum stenotomum. Next base: position 771,259 of record NC_064292.1, read on the forward strand.
AGCTGGTGTTGTGGCTTTCTCCAATTGCAGAATGCTTGTTGAAGAGTTTTCTTGATGCCTTTGAATGTCATGTCTATCCCCTATTTATAGTTGTAGGGAGTGGACAAGGTTGCTTGTGATTGGCCAAAGGATGTCATTTTGACATTTGGCGCATTGTGATTCGTCATTGCATTTGACTGGGACTACCACCTCATTTGGGCACCTGGTGTCACCTTGTTGGTCTTCGATGCCTAGTCACTGCGACACGTGGCATGAGTTTGGGCTTCAAGGTGAAATGGACCTTGGACTTGAATTTAATAAAAATGGGCTTATTTATTTGTAAAGCCCAAATTAATCATTCAATCCAAATAAACATGGATTTAATTTAAATTTTGTATGAATTAAATCCAATAAATTTGTGTGTCTACAATTACCATTATATATCATGTAATATACAACATTTCTATTAGAAAAGTTATAAGATAGACACATTTTTTTTGGATCGAAAATATAAAACTCTACAGAGTATCTTAGTAAACGTCTCACTATTTATTTGCTTATACTATATACTATTTTGCTTGCCGTTTATTAATTTGAGAATTTGAAGTAGGTAAACATGTACCTCATTTTGTGATTTGAAGGTATTAGGTTCAAAAGTAGTTGCATAAAATATATGCTTAAGTAGTTTTAATCAATTAACACTTTTAAGTTTCCATCCAATATTTTAATAAAAATTAAAAGTCGACTTTATTTAACTTAGTTTGAACCTACACATAAAAATCTATGTTGTCATATTCTATTTTTTAAAAAATTATTTTTCTATACTTAACACACCTCCCCTTCTTATTTTTTTATCCACATCGCTAATGTAAAAGACATTTTCAATACTACCTTTTAAAAACAAATACTCTCTCTTTCCTTAATTATTTGTCCATTTTTTCTTTTTTACTTATCTCTAATTACTTGTCCATTTTAACAAATCAAGAAATAACAATTTTTTTTTACCTCTTATACCCTCAAAAGGTAGAATCTTTTAAAAATCTTAAATTTTTAATTCATCCACTTCATAATTAATAAGGGCAAAATGATAAACTCATTATATCAATTATTATTTTCTTAATAGATGTCAATTCAAAAATGAACAAATAATTAGAAACAGAGAGATACAAGATAAACGAAAAAATAGTGAATTAATCCGAACTCATAAAACCCAAAAACTAAAAAATACTAGTATAAATATTGTTGTTCTTATCAAAATCCAAAAAGGGAGGAAAAAGGACACAATAAACAACCCCACAAAAAGGCAAAGACAAAGAAAAAGGCGGAAAAGGGGGTTTTGAGGATATATTTTTTTTTTTGGATAAAGAGAATCATCAAATTAATGATTAAATCACAATGAATCAATCACCCACGGTTGCATCGTGGGAACGGTGCAGCGAATATACTAATAACAATAAAAATTGAGAATTGAGATAAAACAAAATCCCCAAACTTGAATATACTCACCAAACAAAACACTTAAATATGATTCTCTCATATTTTTTTTCTCCATCTAAAACTTATGAGATAATTACATAATTAGAGAGAATTACAACTCAAAAAGAGTAAATCCACACATAATAATAATATTACAGAAGTTCAGATCTGACTTTAAAAATTACAGAATCTCACAACTCCAAATTAAAAATCAAGCAAACACTAATTGCCTTTTTTTTCTTCTTTTATCTTACATCTGATTAAAAAGGCGATCACAATTCACACAAATTAGAACAAACTTCAAGCCATGAATAAGTTCAGACGAACTTATTCATGCCGTTGGCGGCGGCGGTGGAGGACTGATGGAGCCCACCGAAGTGGTGACGGTAGAATTACCGTCAGATTCATCACCTCTACCGCTGCCGCCAAAAGTTTCCCCTAATAGTATTTTAGGGGAAAACAAAGAGGTTACGGTTTCGATTAAGCTCTCAAAAATTTGAGCTTTGATCTGACCTCTTTTCGGAATAACTCCTCTGTTTTTTTGTTTCTGTTCGGAATTCGGTAGTTTAGCTGCAGCCATCGGAAAATTAAAGAAGAAGAAGGAGAAATTTAAGGAAAAAATACTGAAAAATTATTAGGGCGAAAAAAGCCCCATTGAAGAAGAGAAAGTGAGAGATGGAGAAGGTAGAAGAAATATTAGTTGAGGTGGAACTACAATTCCTTCTTGAAGCTTTAATACTTAGCTAATCATAAAATAAAAAGAAACTAAATACTCGACAACATTTGATTTGACACGGAGTTTAAAAAATAAATGAAGACTTTGAAATGTTTATCAAATTGCCTTTTGTAGACTCACTTTTTTCTCTCCTCATAAATGTATTGGAATATTATCTTTAAGATTAAGTGGGACCAACAAAAGTAAAAGATGAATTGTACCTTTAACTACTTACCATATAAGAAAATGTGACATTCTTTTTAGGATTGACCAAAAAGGAAATAGTGCAACATAAAATGGGACGGAGGGAGTATACAATAAGTTACTTCTCATTTTAAAAAAAAGGTTCATATTGTTATTGTTATTATCATTATTAAAGTGGTTCACTTAATATAAATTAGAAGAAATAACTATTATGGACAAAATTGAAAAAAAAATCAATTTTCTTTAATTTCTTAAAATAATAAATAATATAAGATAATTATTTTAAAATATCACTATATATAATTTGAGACTAAGAAAAGAGTAAGGTAAAACTAGAAGTTGGTGTCTAGAGTCAAGAAAGTGAGTTTTTATTTTTTTTTAATGATTGATATAAGTTTTACCGAAGAAAGACTACTTTTAGAGTAATATAAAAAGTACTCCTAGTACGTGCCTTTTAAAAATAAAAATAAAAATATACATATAAATATAATGGAGTACTTTTTAATAATTAATAATAATACTATAAAGACATATTTTTTAATATTATAAATTTCACTGAATCAGCAAGTGTGAATACGAATTCTTGACCAATGGACTGACAGTCAAGTGTTGAACAAATGTGGAGGGACCCTTACGGTTAATTGAGTTGGTGCAGCGGATCGTATTTTATAAAGAGAAGTCAGAAATTGATTTTCTTTATAACACTTTTTTAGTCATGTTTATTGTATTAGACTTGTCCAGTGCGATATAAATTACTTATATTAATTATTACACAAGAATAAATTTATCCAATGAGCAAACAAATGATATCAATTGCGAGTTTCGTTTGGATCAAAATATTAGAACATCACGTGAAAGATATCAATTATAAATCATGATAGCGATAAATCAAATAATAAAGATAAATTATTTAAAAAACAACTCTGTGAGATATTTGACTAAAAATTAACTATAAAAAAATAATTTAATTTACCTTATTCGATCATGAGTATTATTTTAATTACTAAAATGATCAATGTATGAAAAATGATTCACAAATATCCTCTGTTTATTCGATTTAAAAATTTAATTCACCCACTTTTAAAAGTTCATTGAATAAGAAGGAAAATTAGAAAAATTGAAAGTAAAAATATCATCTCTCCAGCTATGAACATTAAACTGCACATTGCAATTTGGATTTTTAAAGATTTTTTCCTTTTGAAGACAACTATAAAGTCAAATGGTAGGGGATGAACCTAGTCCTAGATGAATTTTGAGTAATTTTTTTAATTTTATTCTAGATGTTGCTATAGATCATTCTAGAAGGTCTAATTATTACTGTCCGCCCAATAATAGTTGTCCACTATTGACTTGACATATCCCTTAAGAAATAATAAATTATAAGAATAATATTTGACTTTATTAAATTTAATGTTTTGAAAAATGTGTTAGATGGAGTAATAAATATTACTTAATAGCAAGGATAAAATAGACACAAAAGATAAATTATCTTTTAATTTTTTAAATTGGACAAATATTGTTGGACAACTATTTTTAATATAATAGAGATTTATTATTGAACGATGGGAGTCGCTAATTCGAAAAACGTTAAAATTTAATTTGACCCATAATAGAATTTATAATAGACACAAATATTAAAATTGTCATTACTTGAATCTTTGCTCCTAAGTTTCCTACTAAAAAACTTACTAATCCTTTTTATATTTGAGTAAACACTTGGTGCTACAATTCGTATATGTGGCAATATAGCATAATTTTTTTATTAAGCGACCCACAAATTAAATTAGTTCTCCCCAATAATATTCTCTTCCTAATTAAAGAATCAGTTGATGTCAAGTGTCATTATATGTATATTTCGAAAATAATCTATCTGTCTTACGAATACAAAAGTAAGACTTGCATATATTTAGTAGCGGAATACTAGAGTTATTTTTAAGTAGCTTAAAATATAATGAAGCAAATATACGAAGAAACAAAGAAATTAATATTTAATATATATATATATATATATGATAATAACTATGATGTATACAGCTAATAAGTTGGAATTTAGAAAATTTATTGAAAAGTTGCATTCACATTTTGTATCAATTTAATTCAACTTATTTCACACACTTCATCTCCTACGCAACCTTTTTTTTTCTTCTTTTGACCAAAGAATAGTTTTTCTTTTGGGTTGTTTTTGTAAGTGTATGAAATAGCTTTTTTAAAAAAGGACTAAAAAGATTATTACTTTTAAAAAATGGAAATAACATAACCTTTTTACGATTTGAATAATAAAAAATTGATCCTGCACACTATTTTTTTTACGAGTCGGAGTCACAATTTTTCAATATATTAATGCTTTCGTAGTTCATTTTTACTTTTCATATATCAAATTAATATAAGTATAATTAAATATTTACACTCGAATCTCCCGACTTTGAAGTATGTTTTTAATTGGAGTGGGGCAGAAGAAGTTAAATTGTTGCCATGTGTAATTCAGACAGTGATTGTCATGTGGAGGATGGTGTTATATTTTTTTATTCGATACTTGATATTCGCATTGAATTGAACTAATTGAATATGGCTACATTCGAAATATAAAGCTTTTTATCAAAAAAAATTTCATATCTAAAAGCTCGAATCTGATACCTCTAATTAATTATTGAGGAATAGAATGGTCTTATATCATTATCACTAATATGTCTTCTTTCTTTGTTTTAAGAAAAAATAAAATAAAAAAATAATGAAAGGTCCGTATAAGATGTGTCCTAAGGGCTAAGTGCCAGCTAGTAATTAGTTTGGTATAAATATCAGACGACGAATACGTCTCAAGACTATATGATTTACAGCTAATCAATATCAAAGAATTCAAGCTATTTCACACTCTGGCGTCTCCTAATTAAGTAAACCTTTTTTCTTTTCTTCAACTTTTTAATAATTAACAGTAAAATGCTGTCGTACTAAAAAGTCAAATCCAATTTTTTGTTCCCAATCATAGATATCATCAAGATGGGGTGGGGGTGGTGGGTCGTGGATGGTGGGTGGACTTAATATTAATTATTGTTAATTTTTGAAGGCAAATAAAAGATTTTTCATGATACTAAATGAACGACATTCAATAAGATTGCTAGAGATTCAACCTTCGGGGTGATCCAATGATTTGGGCTTGAAATTTCATATTGAAGGTCTTAATTTTGAAATTTCTTACTAGAGGATCGAGGTCGTTCATCGAACTTGTCTAACGTGAAATATCTCTCTTGTGTGATTTACTAGTTATTATATAGGACTGTGAGTTTTATCATATGCGCACCCAAAGAATAGCAACTACACGATTTTCTATATCACGGTATCTCCGAAATGCCAGCTCATCTCATGAATATTACGTGTTTCCTCCTCCGTTTTCAGTTTTAAATTATATCGTTACTACTAAACCAAGATTTCCAGATAATATTGTCTGAATATGATTTACAGCTAATCAGTTGGAAATAAAAATCTTTTAAAAGCTGCACGTTTTAATAATAAAAATAAAAATTGAGAAGCAACTTTTACATTTTTTTATACTGTAAATAAAATAATGAATTTCAACTTATTTCACACTCACGTTTCCTACACCAACCTTACCTTTTTTTCTTTTGACCAAAATCAACTAATCACTATGTTTTAAATTAATTTTAAATAAGTTAACATCCACTACGTGGTTTCTAATCTTTCCATTAAATCATCATTATTATAAATTAATAATAATAATATTAGAAGTTTATCTCCACTTGAATTTAGATGCTGATTTCCACAAACAACGTATTTACATACCAAAAATCAACAACAATTTTAAGAAAACAAAAAAATAAAATTATATAACAAACTTTTCTTAATATATTACTCCATACAAATCTTCACAAAAATTAGACTCTCAATCACCAGTTGACAAATTAGACCAGAAGAATAATTAATTGAAAGTACATATTTTATTTATCATCAGTACAGACAACTTGTAAAAGAAACAAGTACATTACACTGATATTAAAAAAAAAAAACAATCCAATATGCTAAGCTCTCGCTACATGATAAATGAATGCGCTTTGTCCCGCCTATCGGAACCAATTCCCCCTCCCAAAAAAAAAAAATCAATAATAATAAAAATTAATAATTTTGTAGCTCTGTTTGTAGCTGGGAAACAGCAGGGGAATACAGAGTATGTATATGAATTGCTATACATATATATTTGACTGTAGATGCAATTTGAGATTATCATAAAAATCTGTAAATTTCAAATTCTGAATTAGATCTGGCCTGCCGTGTAAGAAATTAACGATTTGCAGAGCAAATACCTCTTTCTGGTCAATCATCAGGAGCAATTGGTTTCGGACGGAAGCAACTGCCGATCATGCGACCCACCGATTTCAGCAATTTTTAAAAAATCATACGTTTTACTTGTCCTCTTCTCGGCGGCCACCTTGTGACACGATTATTCATCATCGCCGGCGGGTTCTGCATTTTCCGATGAGATGGATTTGTAATTTGGAAGGAATAATAATTAGAAAGAGGTAAGTGGTAATGGAAGTGAAGTAGAAACAGAGCAGAGCAGAGCAGTGAATTTATGAAATGGAATATAATGATATAAGGCCGGGAGATGGAGTTTTGGGGTGGTGGGTTTGGGTTGGGGGTGTGGGTGTGGGAGCAATTACTTTGCCTACAAGTTTGTCATTAAATTTATTTTTTTTGTTTTTTTGGTTAAGAGCCAGGTTTAGGTATCACTTATTTCGTTGCATTTTGTTGATATCTCAAAAGGTCATTCAACGTAAAGAATAAGAATACGAAGGACTGGAGATGAATTTTTGGGGTGAAGGGTTGAATTGGGGGGCTAATTACTTTGCACAGAAATTTGGATTTTTATTTATTTTTTACTAATAAAAAGGTTTAGGTATTACTTATTGCGTTGCATTTAATTCATATCTCAAAAGATTATTCAAAACGGTAAAGAATAAGGACATGAAGGGTGGGAGATGAATTTTTGGGGTGAAGGGTAGAGTTGGGGGCCAATTAACTTCGCTAACAAATTATTTGATTTAGTTTATTTTGAAACGTTATTTAATTAGAAGAATTTATATAATAGAATTATTTTTTAAAAATCAACAAAATCACTCAATTTTAAATTTTAGTTATTTATCGAATGTAAAAATGAACAAATATCAAAATATCAAAATTATTAATGGTGAATATATTAACACTAAGCATTCTTTCTTTGGGGGGTTAAAATAGAAAATATGTGTAATAAGTGGTAATTTTTAACATATGTATTCTTCTAAGGTTAAATAGTAATTTTGGTCTTTGTGTTATTGGTTTATTGTAATTTGGTCTTTGTGTTATTGGTTTATTATAATTTGGTCTTTGTGTTATATGACTCAGCATTTTTTATATTTAATTAATTAAAATATGTTATTTTGGTCCCTAAAACTAATGAATGTCAATTTGTTTTTGATTAAGAACACAAAGCATGTAACAAACTCTACACAACGAAAGAGTTAGATGTAAAAGAACGCAATATCATATCGTAATTTGTTAAATAGAAGTGTGTGTAAATTAATTTTTTCAATCTTTGATGGTGAAGTATGAGCCAATGATGGATGCAAAACCAATTGTGAAGCAGATGACAAATTTTTTAGACATTAATACCATGAAATTGAGTAATATATTATCACAATGAAGATGTAAGATAAACCATAAGTATGTACTATGTACAATAAGGCCTCGACAATTGCCAAAAAAAAAAAATGATTCTAACAGTAGATTAGATATTAACTCATAAAAAAAAAAAAATTGGGTGTCAATAGGAGTAACAGGATAACCTAAAATAAATATACATATTGCTTAAAGTAATAATTTTCAAATCTGTTAACTTTAGAGACCAAAATAACACATTTTAATTAGTAAAAGGTTAAATATCCTAAGTCATAAGGATCAAAATTCAATAAGGCTTTACTTGAGGACCAAATTACTAGTTTCCCTTGAAATTAAAAAATAAAAAGTATTCATGTCGTTCATATGTTAGTTTCACAAAAACCTATTCATTCACATGTTAGTTTCACAAAAACCTATTCATTCACAAAAACTTTAGAAAATAAAAATCTAAAGTTGATATGTAAAACAAAGTTTAATGATTTTTATTTGACAATTTTTTATAATTACGTAATATTTTGGGATACTACTCGCATTGCATTGTTACCTTTTGTGGAGTCATAATATCCTTATGATAATATTTTCTTTTATAATTCAAATACCAAAGAATAAATTTTAAAAATAATTTCTGGTGAATTATTTTTTACCTTGGTACCTACCACAACGTTATAAGACAAACACAGTGTGTGAACAGAATAATGGACTAAGTTTGGTTGGTCTTGTTCACTCTATTGTATTTAAGTGAAAGGAAGGACTCAATTCAGTTCAAGGGAAGTGAAAGAATAATAAATTTATTATCAAGTTTCAAGTTTGTATTATCATTTTATAATAAAAATATTCGTGAAAAGTTATTACAAGAAACGTAATTAATATGAATTTTAAAAAAAGAGGAAGCAAACAAAAGAAAATACCATTAATTTATATATGAAAAATTACTATTACTTATTTGTAATTCGAAGTGATTTCGAAGAGTAAGTTCGAATAAAAACTATATAAAACATATATACAACGGTATAAATTTCATACAACAAACTAGAATAAGATTTAATTCAAAACTATCAATATGAGTGTTTTTATAAAATAATAAAATTTAGGATTATTTTTTAATTTTTAAAAATTCTCAAATATTAGAATTTGACCTATTAATTATAGTTTTTTTTTTCTAAAATTTGTGATGTTTACCAAATAATGATAATTATATGGCCACACAAGTTCCTAAATTTTTCTCAAATATAATTATGATCGAACATGAGTAATTATATTGCACACACAAATTCCTAAATATTTCTCAAATATATTTATAATCGAACATGATCTAACTCAAAATTCTTTTGAAGTAAAATCAATATTATCAAACACAATCTACGAGATAGATCTTCTAAAGAACATATCTACAAATAGAAGGACCAAGAATAAATAGTCAAACTAAAATCCAATGGCTGCTTGACTACATCAAGATTTAATCATTTGATACTAAAACACAATACAACATAAAATAATGTTCTCCTTATTTTATATTAAGTGAATTTTTGAATTTTTTTATTATTAAAAATAATTGAATTATTTAAAATGCAATATAAATATTTATAAAATATACAAGTTGATGTATAGATTACATAAACCAAATCCCCTTTGGTTTATCTGTTTAATTCATTCATGGAATGTAGTCAATTTTTTAGCTTATATTCTCTTTCATGTGAACCAAAAGTCCACAACAAATATAACTTCAAATTGATAAAGAGACAACGGAGCACTATATCAATTCTATCGGTATTTCGAAAGACGAGGGCGTGCAGCAGACGTTTTATTTTAAAATATTTATAACTTATTTTAAATCATAAATTTTAATTTATTTTTATTTTGTCAAATTAAACAACATTGATAAGTATTATATCTTCCATTCATTAAAGTGAATATTGGAAGGAATATTTTGGGATTAGAAGGAGAAGTGAGACACGTCTATATATTTTTAAAAATGGAAGCCAGCTAATGATCTAATATTAAATGGGAAAATAAATAAATTTTACAGCTAATGCCAATATGCTTGTGTGAAAAGGTAAATATTTGTTTACATGAATTATTCTAGACAATTTAATTAATTAAGAAAAGAAACAGACAAAAAAATAGATAAAAAAATTGGGAAGGTGCACCACGTAATGGTACTTATCGTCATCAATATACGTCCTGCCTACGTTATCAATGCTTCTCGAAGTATCTCTCGAAAAATAATGCATGCATTAGTGTTGTGTATTACTAAAATCTGTTTTCATTATTTTATATAATATTATGCATCAACATGATTAAAAGTATAATTATTCCTTTAAAAAATTGATATTCTTTTAATCATATTAATGAAGGATATTTTTATAAGTAATTTATTTTACTAATTATTTAAAGATCCTTTATTATATTATTTTTTTACTCCATTTGATCAAATCTTAAAGGATTTTCACATAAATAAATTTGTGCTCCAGCTAAAAAAGATTGTGATAAAGTGATAAATACCTTTTTATTTTTAATTAGATATTTTAAATACCAAATTATTTTTGTTAGGAAATATTTTTTCCTCCAACATCAGACTTTACGATGTCAAAACCAAAAAAGTCTAGCTCCAAACTTCTAGATTAGAAAAAGAAAATGATACTAAAAAAATTCAAAAGAGCAAACAAATAAAAAAGAAAAAGTGTAATCATATCGTGCTCTCATTTTTTCTAATATATAAATCAATTAGAGTATTATTTTATTATTAGAAAGAGACATAAAGAGTGAGGAAAACAATATGAAAAAGTCCTGCCGACCAAATCAATTAAAGTGTTTATTTTTTTCCTTTTATTTTTACTTGTCATACGTTTTTACACATTTTAAAAAATTCATCAAGTAAAACAGTAATTAAATAAAATTATTTTATTTTTTTATTAATTAATTACAATTTAATACTTCTCTCTTTTTATCACGTTAATTTCTCATCCCATTTATTTCAAGTAGAATTATAGACGAACAAATGGAGAAATCCAATGGCGGCTTTCTTGGAATACTTCAGATCTAACTCTACTAAGATTTACATTTAATTTTTGGCACCTCCCGTTCCGTCCCCTTTTAGTTGTTATGTTACGCTTATTGAAAAATAATTTGATGAATTTTTAAAATTAAAATAGATTACATTAATTCACTAATTTAAATTAAATATTTAGATATTAAAAAATTATATCAAAATACTATAAAATATAATTTTTTTGCATATCAATATGATAAAAAAAATATATCTAAAATATTAATCAAATTTCTTATTATTTAATTCTAAAAAATAAAAGAAAACCATGACAACTAAAATGAGATGGCAGGAGTATCTTTTTGGGATCAAATACATGGAAACACAAACACACAAATTCAAATTTAAACCATATAAGTTTTATGAGTTTAATATTGTAAATTATAATTTTTATTATATCAATATCAAAAGATCTATACTAACTTATAGTACTTTATTTATAATTTTTAATATCTAAATTATTTAAATTAACTCTAAAAAAATAAAATATAATACTTGAAAAAAGGAGTACAATTTATCACATAAGATGAGCCGCGTCATTATTTTCTCGTTTTATATTAATCGTTCGTCTTATTAAAAATAAATTATACTATATGGTTAGTCATAGTTAGTTGTGGTCAGATTCTGTTGTCATGAATAGTTCAATTGTCTGCCACAATGAGGACATTAAGATTTTTCATAACTATATTTGGAAATAAAAAACAAACGTAACATATTCTGAATTAAATAATATGAAAAAGGCTAAAAATACCATGAACTATTATCTAGTTATGATTATTGTTTAAAATTAATCTGTTTATTTGTAATATATGTTGTCCTGACCGCTTCATTTTTCGTTAGTTTTTACTCTATACTACTTTGTATTGTTTATACAACATTTCTATTAGATAAGTTATAAGATAGGCAATTTTTTTTATCGAAGATTTATCGTAAATATAAAATTCTACAGAGTATGTTGGTTGTTGTCATCTTAGCTATAGCTAGCAAATGTCTCACTATTTATTTGCATATACTATATATTATTTTGTTTGCCGTTTAATCTTCCACCAAGCTAGCTAATCATAATACTTTATTAATTTGAGAATTAGAAGTAGGTAAACATGTACCTCAATTTGTGATGGAAGGTATTGTTAGGGTTTTACCCTGATTTTCTTACCATAATTTAAGATTTATTTTTCTTTAAAAAAAAGACAAAACATTATCATAAATGTTTTTACTTTCTTGAAAGAAAAATATAATATTATTTCATATTTGGTTTATTCTCTCCTTTTAGGACTCCTTTTCTAGTAGGAAAGGTTTTAGGACTCTATAAATATAGGTTTGTTTCTTCTAACACAAAAATAATAACATCCACAATGTAGTCGTTTAAGAGTCTTGTTTATGGGGAGATTTATTCTCTCAACAGTTATAATATTTTTCTTTTAAATTAGTTTTCATATTAATAATATTATGTTTTGGTATCGTTTTATTTGTCATCTAATTTATCATCGTCTTGATTTGCAAATTGTAAGCTTCCGCATGACGCCCTAATCATCCTTCATAACCCAACAAGTGGTATCAGAGCACATGGTCCAACAATCCCATGGTCCGATGATCCTATGGTTCAACAAGATTGAAGAAAGGTTCAAGTGGTTTCAAATCAATTTGCAATAACTTTGATGATAATGAAGATTTTTGTCGAGCTACATGTGGAGAAGAAGTTTCAACCATATTTTCAACATTCCTGTTGCTGCAATTTTTAAAAATAAAAATAAAATATTTTTAACCCATATGTTTTAAACTTTATTTTTAACCATGGCAAGCAACGGTGATGAAGATTTTGTGAAGAACAAGATTATCATGCAATGAAGAAGACAGATCAAGCTTTGTCAAGAAAATCCAGCCAAAAGGGGAGATTTGTTAGGGTTTTGCCCTGATTTTCTTACCATAATTTAAGATTTATTTTTCTTTAAAGAAAAGACAAAACATTACCATAAATGTTTTTACTTTCTCGAAAGGAAAATATAATATTATTTCGTATTTGGTTTATTCTCTCCTTTTAAGACTCCTTTTCTGGTAGGAAATGTTTTAGGACTCTATAAATATAGGTTTGTTTCTTCTAACACAAAAACAATAACATCCACAATGTAGTCGTTTAAGAGTCTTGTTTATGGGGAGATTTATTCTCTCAATGGTTATAATATTTTTCTTTTAAATTAGTTTTCATATTAATAATATTATGTTTTAGTATCGTTTTATTTGTCATCTAATTTATCATCGTCTTGATTTGCAAATTGTAAGCTTCCGCATGACGCCCTAATTATCCTTCATAACCCAACATGTATTAGGTTCAAAAGTAGTTACATAAAATATTTGTTTAAGTAGTTTTAATCAATTAACGCTTCTAAGTTTCCATCCAATATTTTAATAAATATTTATATTTAATTTAGTTTGAACCTACACATAAACATCTATGTTGTCATTTTCTATTTTTTGAAAAAAAAATTGCTATACTAAACACACCTCCCCCTTCTATACAACACTTAATCTGAAATACATTTTTAATTCTTTTTTCTTACCATTGAGCTGTCAATCAGTATTATTAGAGATTCACACGTTAATATACATTTATATTTACTTAATTTTTAATACAAATATAAAATATACGAAAAAAATTAATTTACTTAATTTTTAATACAAATATAAAATATACGAAAAAAATTAGTGAATTCATCCGAACTCATAAATCTGCCTCTAGCTGAAAAAAAAAAAAATGTTGTTATCAAAATCCAAAAAGGGAGGAAAAATAACACAATCACCCAGAAAACAACCCCACAAAAAGGGAAAAGGAGTTTTGAGAATATACTTTTTTTTGGATAAAGAGAATCACCAAGTTAAAATTCAATTACAATCATTCACCCACGGACGGACGATACCTATGCTTCCATCGTCGTGCGTAGATTAACGCAAACACAAGACGCTCAGTACACCAAATATACTCATAACAATAAAAAATCAGGCATAACATAATTTGAGAATTGAGATAAAACAAAATCCCCAAAGTTGAATAAACTCACCAAACAAAACACTTACATATGATCCTCTCATATATTTTTTTTCTCCATCTAAAACATAGGAGATTATTACATAATTAGAGAGAATTACAACTCAAAAAGAGTAAATCCACACATAATAATTATACAGAAGTTCAGATCTGACTTTAAAAATTACAGAATCTCACAACTCCAAATTAAAAATCAAGCAAACACAAATTGCCTTTTTTTCTTCTTCTTTTATCTTACATCAAAGGCAATCACAATTCACACAAATTAAAACAAACTTCAAGCCATGAATAAGTTCAGACGAACTTATTCATGCCGTTGGCGACGGCGGTGGAGGACTGATGGAGCCCACCGAAGTGGTGACGGTAGAATTACCGTCAGATTCATCTCCTCCACTGCCGCCGGAAGTTTCCCCTAATAGTATTTTAGGGGAAAACAAAGAGGTCACAGTTTCGACTAAGCCCTCAAAAATTTGAGCTTTGATCTGACCTCTTTTCGGAATAACTCCTCTGTTTTTTTGTTTCTGATCGGAAGTCGGTATTTTAGCTGCAGCCATCGGAAAATTAAAGAAGAAAAAGGAGAAATTTAAGGAAAAAGGAAGAGAGAAAAAACTGAAAATTTTGAGGGCTAAAAAAGCCCCATCGGTAAACAGAAGAGAAAGTGAGAGATGAAGAAATATTAGTTGGCGGTGGAACTACTTATACTATTCACACTTTGTGGATAAATTTGGATCCCATTTCGAAGAAATTTTTATAATTTTTTTGCTCTTCACATTTATTTATTATCAAAACAAATGATAGTAAATAAAAATAATCTCAGTAGTAGGGGTGTACAAGAGAAATTGAATCGACGAACATAATTAAATCAAAAAAAAAAACCAATATGTGATTTGATTTGGCGGTTGAAAAAAAACTCGGCCACTCTTATTTTGATTTGGTATTTTAAAAAAAAAGTCAAATTGAATCCAAATCAAACCGACATAATATATATAGGGTAATGCTAAATGACCTGAAAATTTGGCCAAAATTTTAAGAAATCTTTAATATTTTTTTATTTTTTTTTAAATCAACTGATTTTTTTTTTCATTTTTTAATTAAAAGGTATTCAAGTTAAAAGGATAAAAATGTTCAAAAAAATAAAATAATATAGGTATAATACCATTATGGCCAAATTCTCTGGCCAAAAGGATTTTTCCTACATATATAATTTAATTTTATTTATAGATAAAAAAATATTATTTATAATCTACTTTGTTAATACATTTTTAGTTAGTTTATAGTTTTCAATGTTTATATATTTTAATTCAAATTTGGGCTTCTAAAATTTTGTAAATATTATATATATAATTTAATTTTATTTATAGATAAAAAATATTATTTATAATCTACTTTGTTAATATATTTTTAGTTAGTTTATAGTTTTCAATGTTTATATATTTTATTTCAAATTTGGGCTTCTAAAATTTGTAAATATTTTATTTTGTATTAAGATCCGAAGTTACAATTATATTGTTATAGTTTTTCAAATTCGAAGTTAACAATTTACTTTGTAAATATTTTGTTTTGTATTCAGTTTAACTGTATCCTTTAATCTTATTAATTTAACATAATGAATGTTGATATTTCAAAAAAAATTATTTTGTACTCATGTGAATTTTACCGTCTTTACGAAAATTTCTATTCATTTAATATTTCTTAAGTTTAGCTTATCACACAGGTAAGTGAAAATATATTTGATCTCTTTTTCAAACATCATATAGTTATAAAAAATCGAAAAATCGAAAGAACCAACTAAAATCGAAACCGAAAAAACCGACTTTGCGTGGTTTGATTTGATTTTTAGATTTAATAAACCAACATAATTGGTTTAGGTTTTTTTTTTTTATGAAAAAGTACACCCCTACTCAATAGTATTTATATATAGGGAAATTGTATATAATGACAACTATTAAATCAAATTAAATGGTATAACCACACTTTGATTTAATTGTGCCTTATAGCAAATTGTTTGCCAGCCGCCTCTCTCCCTCAAACTCTCGCTCACCACTCTCCCTCTCTCGCTCGCCTCTCTCGCTTTATACAATAAAAATGTATAAATTTTGTTTCTGTTTGTATAAAGCGAGAGAAAATTATATATACACATGCAAATACATATATATATATATATATATATATATATATATATATATTCGTCTTATACACTTATAAATATACAATAAAAATATTCCCCTGCCCAGTTCTCTTTTGCCTTTCTCTCTTTCTCGTTTTATACAAACACAGATTATACAAATATAATGTATAATTTATGTTTTGTATAATGTATAATTTATGTTTGTATAAAGCGAAAGAGAGAGCGATTTTTGATATACAAATATTTTTGTCAACGATTTATACAAACGAGAGGCTAACAACAATTTATACAAATGGTCTGCCAGCGAAATTATACAAATCTGAAGAGGAGCCAACGAATTATACAATTGCTTCTTTTTTGTATATATGCATAGCGAAATAGACATAGCTTTCAATTGTATATGTATAGCAAATTATACATATATATGTTTGCTATGGAGCGCAATTATGCAAACTTTGCTATAACATACAAATATGATTTTTTTGTTTGCTATATGTGAAAGTTGCTCTTATATATAAAGGATAAATATTCCCCAAACTATCATAAATTAAATGGTATGAAAATACTCTCCGTCATACTTTTGGGAGATTAGTACTTCTGTCGTTCAAAAACTAGAGCATATATGCCCTTTACTCTAACAGAAGACTAAATAGGAACACATGGCATAATCTTGATATTTATTAAATGTCGGATCTTTGGAAGATTATGACACGTGTATGTTCGTTAGTTTAAAAGATATATATACTCTAGTTTTTAGACGGTAGGGACAATAATGTCTCAAAAGTATGATGAAAGGTATCTGCATATCATTTACGATAGTTTGGGGATATATTTATCTTTTTCCTTTGATTAAATTCTGTTAAATAATTTTCAGTAATGACCAACATGAGTTGTAATGTCGTATTAAACTATTTTACTCTTAACTAAAGATCTCGAATTTAATTTTTAGTATAGAGAAAACTAAATAAAGAAAACACATAAATTGTGGTGCAACATTAAACTACTTTACTCTTAACTAAAAGTTTCAAATTTAATCCTTATCATAAAATATTAATTGCAACAATCATATTATAGTAAACGTAGCTCTCACTATTTATTTGCATATAATATTTTGTTCGCCGTTTAATCTCCAACTACCTAGCTAATCATAATACTTTTAATTTGGAATTTGAAGTAGCTACATTAAACTCCCTTAGCCTTATAAAACACAAATTTAAAATAATCAAACTCAAATGAAATATCAAACACCAAATATAAACTAAAAAAATAAAAATAAACTCTCAACAAAAGTAATACAAACCCCACAAAGAAGGGAAAAGGTAAACACAGAAGTAGAGTGATGAGAATATACTACTTGGACCATTTCTCGATTTATGTGCGTCATCCTTTCGCAGGGATCATGCTAATTGCTTTATATTGTTCCAATTTTATCGAATATCCCCGAAAGGACTAATATATATATATATATTATAATTATTAAAATTCCTTTAATTTTTTTCTTCATATATTGACTTCCCTATATTTCGAACTCCTTTATAAAAATATTCACTCCGCCATTGAAAATCACCAAACTAAAAAATTATGATGGCGGAAACTGTCCCATTTGAGAAATATTTGTGCTTAATTAAAGTGCTCATTTTATATTATCACAATTGTGGAAAATTTTGATGGGATTTTTCAAAGAAACTTCCTTTTTTTTAAAAGTCTCCTACATTTACACCAAAACTAGATAAAAGTCTACCCTTTTTTCTTTTTTTTTCCAATAATATAAAACTAGCATGCGCCAATTTTTATTTATTATAAAATAATAAAAAATATAATAAATAAATTAAAATGAAGAAAGTAATTCTTAAGCGTTGAATTGAACGGAAGGAATATATCATTATGATTATATAGTTTTCTCGATGCACTCTGAAGTCTGAAAATTCTACATGGAATAGTGAGTTGGCATGTTGGCCGACCAAAAATTCAATCTAATATAGACCTTTGGAAATTTTAGTTTGGATATGCTATATGAAATTCCGAATATTTATGGAATTTTTATAATTTGTGGATTTTTTATACTTATAAAAAAATTAGAAAAATACAATTTTAAAAATAAAAATTTCAACTTCATAATATTTCAACTTCATAATAATCTTATTATCATATTATAAATTTAAATAAATTTTTATTTCAATTATTTTTAAATCAAAATAAATTTTCAATAATTTAGTGCTTTAAATAAAATAAGTTCACTTTTTTCACGTACTTTCTTTGCAGTGTTACGTAAAGTACCTAAGTTGGAAACAACTAAGCAGATGGACTGCTAATGCTTGACCAATTTAGTAAGAATATTAGATTCTCAAGAATTAAAGGAAAAAGTTGTCTTGAATCTCAAGAATAATGTTGAATAACCAAAATACTAACCATAAAAGGGTCAAAAGAAGAGAAAATTCTTGTTAAATAAAGTTAAATCCATTTTATTTCCCATTAAAAGAAAAAAAAAACTAAAATATTTATCACCTCAAAGCTAGAGTGATAGACCAATAAAAAGTTGCGGTGGAGATGCTAAGTGGCAAGTACTTCTTCATTCTTAATAAGATGTCTTGAGTTAGAGTTCCTTTGGATACAAAGTCGTATGTATTAGAGATCTCTTTACTTACCAACGCAAAAATTTTCTATACAAATTTAAATTTAGTAGAACTCCAATACGTATACCGAACTCCAGATGAAAAACAAATAAAAAAGAAAAACTAGAGTGATGTGGAGCCAATGCTTATCTAAATAATTCAAAAGGTAACTTTGATTCAACAAAGACAAGAAACGGTCTTCCTCCCTACCAGCTGACATTTGACTGAAATCGTTATCATGACATATTAATTACGACTATTATGCTTGGTATGAAGAATAATAAATAATTAATTTTAGAATATAATATTTTTTTAGATATTAATATCGTGAAATGAAGTGATGTATTACCGTAATGAAGATGTAAGATATAGCATAAGCAAAAAATAGGGAAAGTACATATGTTAGGGCCTTGCCAATCACCAAAAAATGATACCAATTGGGTGTCAAATAGATGTAAAATGATACACGGAAATAAATGTATATGTTACTTTTAGGGTGTGTTTGGTATGAAGGAAATATGTTTTTCAATTTTCTCATGTTTGGTTGGGTTAAATATTTTGGAAAATGTTTTCTAAATTAACTCATTTTTCTCAAATTTAAGGAAAATGACTTTCCTTCAAAACTCAAGGAAAACATTTTCCAAAACTCTCTTCCAATTTCAAATTACAACTACTTTTTTTGTTGAAAAAATCATTTTTGTCCCTACCCTCAAACCAGCCCTCCAACCACCCCCAAAAAATAAAATTTAAAGTTTGTTTTTAAATTCAATTTTTTACCCCACCCTCACCCCTACCCCAACCCCCTCGCAAAAAAATATTTAAAATTATTTTTAAAAGATATTTCTAATTTCAATTTTTTATTTTTTTACCCCCCACCCACTACCCTCGCCGCCCCCACCATCAGCCACCTATCAACCCCCTAAGAAAAAAATTTAAGTTTGTTTTTAAAAAATATTTTCAACTTCAAAAATTTATTTTTCATCCCTACACTCGACCTCCCCCCAACCCACCCACCCCCTACTCACCACCCCTACCCCAAAAAAAAAATTAATTTGTTTTTAAAAAATATTTTCAACTTCAAAATTTCATTTTTTTCACCCTACCCTCGACCCCC
>NC_064292.1:791586-822346 GCF_019186545.1 Solanum stenotomum
CCCCCTCCCCACTCCCAAAAAAAATTTAAGTTTGTTTTTAAAAAATATTTTCAATTTCAAAAATTATTTTCTACTCTAGTAGAAATAAAAGATATTTCTCAAAAAAAAAATCATTCATAAATCAAACACTAAAAATATTTTCTACTCACTAATCAAACATGAGAAAATAAGTCAAAAATCAACTTGTTTTCTAGGAAAACATTTTCATACCAAACACACCCTTAATAATAATTCTCTAATCTGTTAACTTTAGGGATTAAAATAACATAATAACATATTTTAATTAATTAAAGGTCAATTTTTTTTTGGTTACCCACCCGATATTCACATTGGAGCCCGATTAAATTTGGATTTGCGCCGAAAAGTCTCACCTTGGGGGTAGAGCGCTCCCTAATAAAGGCAACTCCATACCCAAGAGGGATCGAACCCGAGACCTCTTGATTAAAGATGAATGAGTATTTACCACTCCACTACAATCATTGTTGGTAATTGAAGGTCAAATATATTAAGTCATATAACACAAGAATCAAAATTACAATAGAGAGAGAAAGAGAGAGGCGGCCGTTGGGGGGGTGGGGTGGGGGTGGGGCGTTGATTTAAGTTATATTTGCTAACGGTGTCAAGATATTTTTATATTGATGGTGAATATATTATCTAGAGGTTGCTTATCATTTTATTAAGTTACTAATTTAATATTTCTTAATAACTTTATCTGTAATTAATTCTTAAATT
Organism: Solanum stenotomum; assembly: GCF_019186545.1. Taxonomy (NCBI): domain Eukaryota; kingdom Viridiplantae; phylum Streptophyta; class Magnoliopsida; order Solanales; family Solanaceae; genus Solanum; species Solanum stenotomum. The sequence goes on from NC_064292.1 coordinate 792,319, forward strand.
TTTCAAACTTTTTTTTTTTTTTTAAAATTTTGATATTTGTTCTTTCATAATATATCGTATACTCCCACATTGGAGCCTCGACTAAATTCAGATCTCGCACTGTAGTGCTCATTCAAGGGTGATGCTCCCAACATAATTTTCTCCATACCCAGAAGCTCGAACTCGAAACCTCTGGTTAATGATGAAATACTATCACCAATGCACCACAACCCATATTGATAAAACTCAATCAAACTTATAAAAAGTTTCAACCGATATAAAGGGATTGATAGAACAAATCGTTAAATGAGAATTCATATAATTGATTCCAATTTTTTTGAAATGACGGGACGATTAAATCAACTAATTATTGTAGCATACTTTCATTAAAATAAATAAACCAAAGTCTTTGGCCGTACTATCTTACAATCATTAAGGAATTACACAAATTAAAGAAGCATAGGATAATCCAAAGCCATGGACCATTCTTGTTTGTATTTTATAGTATCATCTCCTATTAAGACTAATAAAAAAACATACACAAAATGTCACATGTCCCAAGTGACAATTATCATTGAAATATACGATCAATCAATATATATCGAATTTAATCATGAGATTCATTCAATTTCATGAATGTTAAGAGTAGCCATCAAAAAGTGCTATATGATTTTTTGATGGTAAACTTGTAGAAGCAAAATTCCAACATTTTCCAAGCTTTTGAAGCAATAAAAAACATAGTTTTGCTCAAATTCTCAAAAATTTGAGTTTTAATTTGACTCCTTTTTGGTGGAAGCATAGTCCTCTTGTTCTTTTGGTTCTTTGGAGAAGCAATATATAGTCGTTAATTGATTATGCGATCGTCAAGAAATGTATAGAATAGAAAAAAATGAAAAGATTTAAGTTCTATACACCGATAGTGTAAGTAACTTTTTATACTATCAATATAATTTAATCGATAATAAGCTTATAGAGCGAAAAAAAGAGAAAATATTGACAAAGTGGGAGACTGAAGTGAGTTGGGGTTATTCAAGGAAAAGAAGATAATAGAAAAGTAGGGATTTTGGTGAGATTATATAGTCTCAAAAAGGGGGGATTTGAACATATTTAAAACTTTGAGGTCCTTTTAAGCAAATTAATTAACATATTAAAATTTCTATAAATCACTTAACTTGACCAAAGTGTCTATAAGATAGTGATTGGAAGTAATTTCTTGGCAAATATTCAGACAATTCATACTTGTTGACTTTGGCTCAATTGATGGTCGGTTATACAATAAAGTCATCCTTGTCATGTTAAATAATGCAGGATATGGAAGTATTGTGTGAGCATTTGATCATGATACAATAATATTAGTTCGAAATTGTTTAAGAGGTAATAGGACATTTACATAGTTTAGGTGTTTTTTTAAAAATTCGGAATAACTTCATGTGTTACTTTATGTCTTTTCTCTTTACTTGCTTTATTTCTAGTTGTGAAGTTCCAATTTCACTAATAATCTTTGCTCTTTCTAACTTCCCTTTTTCTCCAATACTAGTTTGACTTTTTATATATAATATAACATACATGATGTTAGAAAATTTATACTATCAAGTCACATATACTTATTGGAGTAGGTATATAACTTTTATCTTATTTTCATTATTACAAATTCTGTTTTGAGGAGGACAATTTGTATATATCTTCAAGATGGTGCTATAGCTTTTAAAAAAATATTTACATCATCAATGGTTGTAATTGAGCTACTCCTCGAGATCAATTAGCCAAGATTTTAATCAAACAAAAGCTCAATCTAGTGATATTCTTATAATGAAAATTAGATTCAGCATTAAAAGGTATTCTCATTCAATATTTACTAGTATTTGCATTCTAGAAGACCCACTAGACAATGTTCTTTGGTTTGGTGTGAGAATCAATTTTCACTAGACCAATGTCACAAATCTGAAATAGATATCCTACCCACACACGTTCAGTAGCGAAGCTAGAAATTTCATAAAAGATGTCCAGAAATAACAATTTGTTATATTAAGAATATTCAAAATATATTATTTAATCATTTCGTATATCATTTTACTTGTATATATGATATTTTTTTTATAACAAAGGATATCCAATTGAACACACTTACCACCATGTGGCTACGTCACTGCACACGTCCCTTTTGTCCACATGCATCACAGTACAAGTTGTGGGTCCTTATATCCTTATAAGCGCTTATCATGATGTCAAATATTATAGCTGAGGTAATGATGCAATTTTATTTCTTAACAAAGTCCATCAAAGACACCATACATGTTTGATTATGACTTCGATCCGTATCGCATCAGACCCCTCGTAGGCCTTAACATATGCAAGATATTGGTGTAATTGTTAACCTAACCAACATGTGTTTTGTGCAACATGAATACCACTTGTTAGGATCAAATATTTATCATCATGCTAAAAATTATAATTGATCGAAAAAAATACAACTTTATTTCGCGAACACTACTGCCACACATATCATTATATTTGCACCAAAATTATAATTCTCATGTATATCCTATCCACACACCGACTACACATGGCCCTTCTTGTCTATATACATCACAGTACAAGTTGTTTTAGTGGACACGTATTTCCTCATCAATTCACATGAAATTAATTCATTTTATACGTATTAATTAATTCATTTTGGTTGAAAATTAGTCTTGTTTACAAAAAGAAACAAAAATAAAATAGGAAAATTATTTTTTGTTTTATCATTTGAAGAGCCGCACGTGTTAAAGTAAAATATACCGATTATTGCACAGAGAAGAGAATTAATACATAATTAATCTCTTAAATTTGTTGTAATATTTCCATATTTTATTTAGACACTTTAAATTAAGTTAAAGTTTTAATTGATTACCTCGATTTCTAATTAAGTGTTTTATTTAAATATTTTTAATTTAAATTTTGATTTTTTTTTTATGCTTTCATTTTGTTTATTGGATAGTCAAGTTAATTATAGGATATATGTGTTGATTTGGAGGGTGATCATCCATATGGATAATCGAAATCATTCCCGCCTCAATGCCTTTTAAATCGAACCTATCATATAAGGAGGAAATATGACATTTCTTAATTATAATTTATATGTATTCGCCTCAATAAGCTACTTTTCAAAATTCAAAATTTTGAATTAAAAATGTGAAACCAATTTGTTTTGGAATAAACATAAACCTCTTTTCTCTTCTCTTCCGATACGAAACTCTCCCCATTCTTTGGATTTTATCAATCAAGACTTATCTTTTTTTCCTAAGATGATCAAAAGTAATTCTAAAAGGGTTTTCCCGCAAAAAAACCGAGTCTTGGCAGGGCGAATTCGAATTTAGTCCGAAGGAAGAAGGAAGACATTTTTGGTGGTAGATGGCGAACAAGCTGCTCAGCGAAATGGGTCTTCCCAACTCCATAGCCAACATTTTTGCTGCTCGTAACCTTATTAATGCCAAGGTTTCTTTTAACCTTTTTTCCCCATTTATTTCTTTTACCTAATGCAAATGCAAATGTGTTACACAATTTTCAAATGTAAGAATCATTGTTGCCTTATGAATTCTTCAATCTTTAGCATTTCCATTATCTGAGTTTATTTTAGTTGTTGGGTTCTTCAAATTTATGTAGGAAATGTACAGTTCCAGCCCTAATTTTGATCCTATTGTGATGGGCAATTATGTTTTAAAGATTGATTGATATTTCTAAGTGTAGAAAGTCTATTAACACATGTTGAGGTGAAACTATAGCACCCAATGAGTAGTTTTTGCTTTTTCAAATTAGAATTTATGTGCACACAAGTGTGTGGCCAAGTGGTCAATGAAGTGGCATTAGCACTATGAGGTGTTAATTCAATCATCTTTTCATTTGGTTTAGTCTTTGATTGATAGAGTTACATGATATCTAATGCTGATGGGAAGAATCGCGTCGAATTAGTTGTGGTGCACGTAAGTTGGCCTGGATACCACATTTATTAAGAAAAAACAAGAAACAAACTAGAAGTTATGTTTCACTTGAAATCACTAGGAAGAAAAGATAGAAATTCAACATTTTGGATTGTAAAGTTGAGGGGGAATGTAGGGGTTGTTATAGAAATAAGTAGTGAAATATGGGAAATGGGAATACTGTATTAGATGAAGGTGCAGGGGAATGGTATTCACTAGTGGTAGAGGTAATTGAAGTGAAAAACTACTGATGATGTTTGTTGATTTGGTAGCTGAGGTGTTAAGAGATGTCAAGTGGAAAACATTTTATGCACTCTTTAAGTCTTAGGGAATTAATAGCTATGAAGCAAGAAAATGCTTTCCTAGTTTTTTATGCTAAACCAAATGAAATCTTTATGAATCTGTTCAATGCCCTTACAAGCACTGAGAAGTTATCTCAAGCATGTGTGGAACTGTCTGTGCTGAGTGCGCAGGTCGCAGGATATCAAACAAGGGAAAAGTTTATTTACAGTGCACCTTTTCTTTCTTTGTTTTTCCGCAAGTTCTTGTTTCTGTATCAATAGACACCTGGGCAGGGTGAGGAGAAACATTGATCATCATGAATGCAGGAAATTGATCTTCAGATAGTTTACTGATTGTTGTTTTCATCTTTCAAGTGTGCATATGTGTCTGTTTTTCCCTTATAATTTAGTACTCCGGTTTAAGTGCAACAAAGATCCCACCTGGAACAGAGAAGTGAGGGAATCAATTTTATGTTTCCTGTTTTGAACCTTATTAACTTCCTGACACATTGCTTTCAATGCTTCCCCATTAATTTATGTTTGTTCTATTGTCTCAGGATGTATTTTCACTGACAGAATTTGAGTTGATGGAATTGCTAGATGTGGATTTGGCTGTAGTAACATCAGCAGTGGCACACATCAGTGAAATTACATGCCCTCCGTACCAAACTGTAGGTGTATAAAGGTAGACTATGTAGTTGAGTTTTTCAAAAAGAGATGCAAATTCACTTCCCCCTTGCTTTTCTGTGACTTTAGGCACTGTCATTGTTGGAACAGCGTGGTCAAAATGAGAACATGGCTGGCCATCTTCCAACTTCTCTAAAAGGACTCGACAATGCTCTGTGTGGGGGAATTCCTTTTGGTGTTGTGACAGAGCTAGTGGGTCCAGCAGGCATTGGTAAAACCCAGGCATGATTATCTGTTTCTAACTTAAAAGAAAACGTGTTTTCTGGACTTCTTTCGTATTTGGTGGCTGTTGGAACTTTGGGTTTCTTGGAGTTTCTTCAGTTCTATTTGTTGTGTTTGCAAGTGTATGTATTGAGACATTTTCATATTTTTTGTCAGCAACTACTTTATCTTCCCATAATAGTGCTATGTGTTTCCTTGTCATAAAAGAAAATAGTGCTATGTGTTTCCTTGCTTTTAAATTGCCTGTTTTGCCGTTGGTATGCTTTTTTCACTGAGCTTATTCTGTTGTTTATTGCAGTTCTGCTTGAAGCTTTCATTATTAGCTTCTCTTCCTTCGAGTTATGGCGGCTTAGATGGTTCTGTAATTTATATCGATACAGAATCCAAATTTAGTTCACGGAGGTAACTTTCAGGCTTTTGGTACTAAAGTTGCTATGTTTAGTGGAAATAGTGACCTTTCTGTTTCTGAAGTGTCTTCCCAGGATGATAGAAATAGGATTTAATAGCTTCCCAGAAGTATTTCAGACCGAAGGGATGGCACAGGAGGTATGTAACATATTGTCTAGTGCTTTTTTCATATTTCCTTAAATGCAGAGGGACCACCTGCTGCACCTATGACTAACTAACTACTCTGGAACAACAACATTGAACAAGAGAGTGAAGTTTTAAAATCAATTTTCAATGAAGTTTATATTATGAGGATTCATCAACCCCAACTTGTTTGGGACTGAGATATTTGTCGTTGTCGTTGTTGTTGGTTCAATGAAGTCTATGAATCTCGTCAAAGTTGTTTTATATTATTAGCAAGTCTATGATTAATCACTTGCAAATGGATTCCCTTTCCCAACTAATTTTATTCTCCCCTTTGAGTAACTTCATTCTGAAAGTGAGCTATGAAATGGTCATGGTAGGATGCAAGTTCTAGCTCCTTTATCTTCTACAATTGATTCACCGATATCATGCCCATTTCTAAGTTGACTTTTTTCCTTGCGGCTTGAAGATTTCTATCAACACCTTTCTTCCATGTTCAAGTATATATGGATGTCTTCACTCACTGTGTCTAAAATAAAATGATGAGTAAAGGGCAAAAAGTTGAAGAGCTGAACATTTTCTTAGTTTTGCAAATTAACTATGTCAGAGCAGTTAGTATAGTAAAACCCTTGGCTTATCTTGATGCTAATGCATGCACCCTTTAGTGTTTTCTCTTTAATGCATTGGATTGAAGAGCTTAGTGAGGATGTTCCCCTTGATGTTGCAGATGGCTGGAAGGATCCTGGTTCTAAGGCCAACATCACTTTCTGAATTTACTAATAGGTCTGTTGCAGCTTTACCTATGAACTGTTATTCTGAGTTTTGATGCAATACTGAATTCATGAATATTTAGATTATGGATTATAATGTTGGAGGGAGTATGGGTTAATTAATGGAATTGAAATATGTTTTTGTTCGTATTCGTCTACTTTGAAGAATGGCCTTTGCATTTCAATCACTTCAATTGATGATTAAGATGAAAGGTCCAAAGGAGTTACATAGGTTAATACTATTGATTAGATGGTTGGAAGAAATCATCTTTGTTGGAATATAATTTGTTTGGTGAATGATGTTCATGACCATGTATACCTTACTGGTCAAACTAAAAATCCCTATTCTCATAAATTTATCTTAAAGGAATGAAACTACATATCTACAAAATATAGCAAAGAAAGAAGCTGCTGCTGGATGTCATCACTGGAGAACAAACATACACAGTTTTGTTAAGACAGCAAATGCACAACTCAACTCTTACCCAGTGGCCAGTGTAATTGCACAAGTGGGGCAATGCATAACTTTTACGATTAAATAAAAATGAAAAATAAAAAAATCAATTGATGATATGAGTTGATATTAGTTTTTCAATTTTTTTCTGAAATAGGAGGAAATAAAAATAAAATAAGATGCATTTTTTTCTGAAATAGAAGGATGAATATGTTTGATCAAAGATAGAAGTGCTGACAGTCCATTTTATGCTTTTAACATTATCTTCTCTTATGAGGCCACATTATGTGTCAGATATGTTGGCTATTCAGTACTCTGTATGGCATCCTGTATTAACAGTTCCACAAACTCAGTATTATCCAATACTGCGGGGAGAGAGTATTGTCAATAAATAGATAGTTCACCGACTTTATAAAGCAGTGAATAATGTAAGATCTCTTGCTTATGATGTGAGGGATTCAATCCAAGATAATGTTGGAATCAAAAGGTAAATCCAATGGAAGTCAGATATAATGTTGTTTTAAAGCCTGTGTATCTCCAATTTTACAAAACCAACCAAACACCCGACAGCCAATATATATTAAGTTCATAATGCACATATTTCATTTAGTTCCTGTATTATAATCTCTTTTTCCCTTTAAGTTCATAATGCATATATTCCATTCAGTTCCTGTATTATAATCTCTTTTTTCCTCTTATTTGATCTTACTGTTGTTCAAAACAGCTCCTTCTTCAATAAAGTGATAATTCGTTTACGCGTTGAGAAAATTCCGGTATAGAAAAAGTAGAAAGCCAATGCAAAAGTATGGTTCTTTATAATGACACATAATGCACTATATTGACTGGAACATGGGCACACCATATGTTAACAAGAAACGAAAGACAAGCCCTCATCTGTACAAAATCATTTTCTGCTCCTTCAAAAGCTCTCCCATTCCTTCCCTCCAAGTACCCACATAAGAGCCAAAGTATCCATATTCCACCTTCTATATATTCTTTTCCTGCTTCTGAAAGCCCAACTCAACATCACATCCTTAATTGTGGCCGGCATTGATTGCTCTCCGTAACAGCCTCTTATTTCCTTTCAATCAAATTTATCTTTCATTTTGACACTTCTCCAAGCTGTGTAAGTATTGGACGTTTTTAGTTTTTATGAATTATTGTCTATGTGTTTCTGTCAGTTTGCAGAAAATCAAAGTTTCACTATTTCAGCACGGTGTGAAATTGCTGATCATTGACAGCATGGCTGCTCTTCTTTCAGGGTAATTCCTTTTTTCACTTTCCTGTGTAATTGTTCAACTTCAACTTGTGTTTCCTTTTGAAATCTGCTGGAGTTGTAAGCTTTTCACCTAGTATCCACTAAAAAAAATGTGAATATCTTGATGGTCCAGAAAACATTTGAGCTTATCCATGCTGATTTTTAGCTGTCTGAGTACTTTACAATTTATGCTCTTAAGTTATATAAAAGAATAATGTGTTAATGGTATCAGATTCTATGCAAATTTATATAACCATTCTCAATGTGAAATTTTAGGTCTCAGTACATCACTGTGTCTGGAATTCATGGTAGGCTGCTTTGGGGGTTATATTTTATAATTTCTTTGATCATGCAAAAACAGATCTTTGGCACATAATACTCAGAACCCTCTCTTTGCAGTTGGTGTGATTTCATGTCATGTGCAACATTGGATAATAATTTTTTGAAAACTCAGTATCTTTATACTGCTCTCCACATTGTCTTTTTCACCATAGTGATACTCGTGAACTTTTCACTCTTTCCAGTGAAGGTGTACAAGGACCTCAGAGACAACACTCATTGGGTTGGCATATATCATTTATTAAGTAAGAACATTGTGTTTTTGAATGAGTACCTAGGAAGTATCTCTTTCTTCTTCCCATGTACCAAGCTATTGATCTGTGTTTTGCCTAATCTGATGCTGTTTGTTTGCCATTTTCAGATCAGTTGCAGAATTTTCACGAATTCCTGTAGTAGTGACCAATCAAGTGAGATCTCAAAGTCGTGATGGAACTTCCCACTATTCTTTCCAAGGTACTGTGGTAGTATCAGTCTTTGCTAATATTAATAATGACGGAAGTTTTTTTTTCTTTTCTAAAACAAAGAAATATATTTTGAACGACGGAAAGGATCATTGCTATCATAATACTTGGTTCCATTTCACTAAAGCATGTTTGCTTGCAGATTCCTCCCTGAAATTAATGGGTAATTCTTTTAATTTAGATTTGATTAATCTCCAGAATGAAACTAGATTTGCAATAGACATAAGCTTAAAATTTCTATGAAAAACTGGAGTTTAGAAAGACTAGATATTGATAATCCATCCTTGAGCTTCCACCAATAACAACCTCATAGAACCCGGTAAAAGAAGTAAAGAGAATAAGAGAAAGGGGAGAAGAGTGGTGAACAAAGATAGGAGAAAGTGAATTTCCGGTTTGGTATTTACCAAATTCCACAAATGATTCCTCTCTTGTTTATCCGCATTATATGGAATAAGCTGAACAATCTGAGCCCTCAATTTGATTTATCCCAGACATTGATCTTCTTCTAGCTCACCAAGTCACCCCTACTAATATCTGCCCGTCTAAAATGAAGTTAACATATTCTTAGCTAAACGGTGTCATCTCATAACTTCCCAATTGAAATTTATTTTTCCTTTAGAAAGTCTACTCCCAGCTCACTACATTCCTTCTGCCTTTGGAATCATGATCGACCTCGAGCATGCTGTTGCGCGATAGACTCCGGAAACTAAGATTTAGTTACCTTCCAATATTCCATATTGCTTCCGCTGGAGCTAAACATTCCGACTGTACAAGTATCTTCACTGACCCTCCATTATTTTATATCACCACGTTCCTTGGTAGTATTGCAAAAGGTTGACCAAAATCTGTCCATCTTCTCTGTCCAATCTTTCTTTTCAACAACGAAATATGTAATACAGGGTAACTGAGAGTCTTTGGGGAATTATAGTCTATAAGCAACATGCTCTACCCTTTGTACTTCATACGGCCCATAAAACTTTGGACACTGTTCAGAGTGTCTCACCTTGATTGAGAAATGAGTTCTTGTCTCCTTATATAATCTCGGGAAATCATCACCTTATGAGCTAAGCTTATGCTGTTTGAGTATTTTCTTAATATGGTATCAGAGGCAGAGAGATTTCTATTCATATTCTTGGTTGACCAAATGTTGCGTGTCCATGTTATGTTGTCTATGGTCCAAATATCAATCCCTAGGCATGCAGGAAGGCAGTAGATTATGTAATTAGACTAAGATTTCAGAATTAAAAAGCTTTACAATTAACAGTCTGTGGGACATGGGATACTATTACTTGTTGAAATATGAAGTATTGTTGCACAAAAGATGATGTAGAACTTCCTCTTCAGAGCAAGGCAGAGGTGAAAGTCCAGAAGCTGCCACAAAACTTGATTCTCATCTTGTTGCTGCTTTAGGGATCCACTGGGCTCATGCTGTTAGTATTCGTCTTATATTTGAATCAAAATCAGGTTAGATCTTCTTCTTTTCTTCGAATTGGTGATCCTGGATTTTTGTTAAGGAAAATTGTGCTTTTGTGGTGTTGAAACTTGAATTCACATTTGTGCTCACCATTGGTTCTGATGTGTCACCAATCTGCTTATGTCATAATGTATAAAAGTAGCTAGAGTAAGAAAATACTGCTATTACATTTTTATTTTTTGGTCTTCAACTGATACATACTCTTCTAGATCTGTGGTCTGGAAGAGTACTGTAGAAGGATTATGCAAGGGAGAGGAGTTGATTGGTGTACTATTGGATGGTGGTCAGAATCAGTCTTTTCGACAAACTTTATATCATTGTATTCTCTAGGAAATTGTTACTCCAAGCTCTGGCCAAAAGACAACACCTTATAATTAGGCTAAGCTAGCTGATTTGCCTGAATTTATTTGTAATACAGATAACAACCCATGGATATGTAATGGGAAGAATCTTCTTTATTGTCAAACTGTACATAATGTGTGACTTGTATCCAGTGTTTTGGACGGTGAAAGGTGGCAAGGGCCTGCCTCGCTTTGTGGCGAGGCGAGCGGCTCGCTGCTCGCTGCTTTGAATTGAGGTGCCAATTAATACCAAAATTTTAAAATTTTAATTGCATATATAAATATCCAAAATCTTAATAGCAATAACAAATATTAGCAGATATTTCAATTCAAAAGCTAATAGTAGATACTAAAAGTCTAGAACTTGAATGACTCAATAATTCCTAAGGCAATTGACAAACAGTACTAGAACTCTAAAAGTCCATTGAATTCACTATCTATGGACAAATAAATACTATATTAATTAAAATAAAACTAAATTAAGTAGGGAAGAAATAAATATAAAAGGATTAATTTTTTCTAAAAAAAATATATTCAGTGAGCACTGTTCAATGTTCAGTAGCTCCAAGCCTCCGACATAAAAAGAAAAACATAGCACTCACTACCACTGAAAACAGAGCACTCAGCCACTCACTACAACTGAAAAATAGAGTAGAGAAGAAGAAGAGAAGAAGAGAAGAAGAAGAGAAGAACTGAAGAAGAAGAAAAAAAGAAGAAGAAGAACTACGTACCAGAGCTGAGCAACAGTCGCAAAAAACTGAGGAGCAACAGTTCCGAAGAACGAAGGTCTCGTCCTCATGCTCGAAGGGGTAGCGACTCGTGAGGAAGAGGAGAAGAGTAGCGATTCGCTAAGGTTTGAAATACCCCCAAAAAAATGGAAATAGGTCAGCTTCGCCTCGCCTCGCCTTTCGCCTTTGGCAAGAAGGCGAGCACCTTTCAAAACACTGCTTGTATCATTATTTCCTACCCATGGAACTTTTGGTGAAGAAAATGGAAGCAATGATATTTGGCAAAGTTACTATTTACCTTACGATAGGTCCTATCTTGCACTGGTTGGGTCAATTTCATCTTTTTAGGTTTTTGCTCTACTCCAGGTAAAGATCCACTAGTTTCATTTGGATTTGTACATATAGGGCAAATGCTTCCATTACCATTTCTTTTTGTATTTTTTTTCAAGTCATCTTATACAAGTATTTATTAGAGTTGAGATAACTTTACTCGACAATTAGGATTCTGAGTAATAGGAAAATATTTTTTCTAGGGAATCGTGCTTACTAAGCTCTGTTTGAAGTAATCTCATGCTCATTTGTGCACTCAATCTTCATATTTCTTACTTAGTCTATTCTTGAAGATAGACTTCGGTCCTTAATATTTGGTTTCCCTACTTGAACTGATGATCATTGCGGTGGTTCATAGGTTCTAAGAATGATACATTTGGAGTGTCTAAATAGAGCTTATAGTGTTTTTTTTTTCTGACTTTAGCCTTCTGATTCTTGAGTAGAGTAGATTAACATAGATGAATGAAGGAGTTGCTGATGCTCTCTTCCGTCTTTCAGGTCAAAGGTTCATAAAATTAGCAAAATCTCCAGTATCTCCGCCTCTTGCATTCCCTTTCAACATAACTTCTTTTGGGATTTCATTGCTCAATGATGATGGAGTGGAAATGCCAGGGCCAGAGATACATTCAATAAGTTGTCAAGGTATGATTTAATATACTGCCTCTTTCATTTGTGGGAGGTGGGAGTTTCTGAGGTAGTGACATTATTTCAATTTGGTGGAGCGTTTCAATTACGTATCTGTAGTATAAAAAAGAAGACACAACAATCTCAAAAGGCGAAAGGTAGAAACAAATGATTGCTTAGAAAAAGTTCAAGCACTGTATGCGATTCAATTTTAGTTCACATGGAAAAGAAACTTTAAGAATGCCGTCTTGATGACAATTAGCAAGAGCTCTATGTTTAGCGCACTGTTCCAAAAACGTCATTTGGTCATATGTTGCTTGCTGGTTTTTATTACTGAAAATCCTCACCAACCTCTATACATAATGCAGGTCACAACGATGTTATTAATTTCGGTAGTGAAATGATGCATTGAGGTCCAGAAGCAAAGATACCTTATCTAATGTGTAGCCCCATAGGCGTGCTGGTAAATTCTTCTTCTTATACTAGCACTAACACATTCTTTTTTTCTCCGAATCCTCAGACTGAACTTCATCGTTCAATCTTAAATCCCTCAGTCATATCTATTTTAGGTGTAAATTCTATGAGTAGACGATGTAAATATGATTGATTTATAAATGAATCCACTGTGATGGATTCGTTACCTTATGATGAGTAAGGTAAACTCACATCCCTTTAAGTCCTTGCTTGGAAGATTGATGCCTTATGTATTGTGTCGTATTGTCAAGTTTATTACTATATAATGGTTAAAAAATATATTTTATGGAATGATTTGTCTAGTGTAATTGTGTTGTATTTGTTTGATGAGAAATGTAAATCTGTTTGTCCACTTTCTTCACCCCCTCTATTAAAATGATCAATTCAAGGACAAAGTTGTCAGAGCATCGCACACTCGATGAAAGAGCTTTACAAGTAACTTTTGAGCGTAATGAATCAAAGCTGAAGATGGATCAAGACTTAATAGGCCTAGGGTGGGGTAAGTTTTTTTCGAAGTAGCTCAACAATGTTCACGGTGAGGCTATACGTAGGGTTCCCATAAAGTTTTTTTCAAAAAAATTGATTGAAATCTATATCACCAAAATATTCCGTCACGGCTCGAGCCGACACCCCGCCCGAATGTGTCTGACACTCACATACTAATGTTGATCTCCAGGTGAACTCTTACTACTTAGCGGAAGATTAACTCAAGCAAATTTAAGCATAAAATTTAACTAAAATTCAAACTATCTCAAAATAGTATACTCAAACGATCTGAAAATACTTTGAAAATAATAAGTTTGCCATAATAGTTCAGAGGAAATATTAAAAAAAACTCAACACTAACTATCTAAGAAGTGTTTATAGTTCAATATGGATGTTGGGATAAGACCCGCAACACCTCAAAACTATTAAACTGAAAGACAAAAGTGGAGTCCTCCAGAATGCATGGAAGACTTACCAAAAGTTTTTCTAAAAAAAACTTCACGAGGACCTTAGTAATGATTTGGGGGAGCATTATGTATAGTCTCACTATTTTAAGCAACATTTTGGCATTTAGGGGCTAACTTTTAGAAATTACGCGACTTTCTTATTTTTTCGTGTGTTAAGCTCATGGATTTGGTGCTTTGGGCACCCAAAAGGTTTTTCTAAAAAACTTTATAAGGACCTTGTAATGAGTTGGTGGAGCATTTTGTATAGTCCCATCATTTTAAGACATATTTTAACATTTATGGGCTAACTTATTAATGACGTGAGTTGGTTTCGAAGGACAAACATACACATTTTCAAGTTCAATCGATCCCCAATGCAAGAAAGACCAAATTTACCATTTTTCATGTGCTATAGTCCATGAGTTCTTTGGTGATACGTGATCCCGACTTGTTTTTGACCGAAATTTTTCATGGATGTCCATTACAACCTTATTAATGGCGTGAGTTGGTCCCGAGGGGAAAACAAATGTATTTTCAAATTCAAATGAGCCCCAAAGCGCTTAAGACTGAATTTATCATTTTTAGTCCATGAATTTTTGGTGATACGTGATCTCGACTTGTTTTTGGAAAAAAAATTTCACGGATGTCTGTTACGACCTTATTAATGGCGTAAGTTGGTCCTGAGGAAAAATCGGACGCATTTTCAACTTCAAACGAGCCCCAAAGAGCTTAAGACTGAATTTACCATTTTTCGTGTGCTATAGTCCATGAATTTTTGGTGATACGTGATCCCGACTTGTTTTGGGTCGAAATTTTTCATTGACGTCCGTTACGACCTTATTAAAGGCGTGAATTGGTCCCGAGGGGTAAACAAACACATTTTAAAGTTTAAACGAGTCCCAAAGCACTTAGGACCGAATTTACCATTTTTTGTGTGCTATAGTCCATGAATTTTTGATGATATGTGATCCGACTTATTTTTGGCCAAAATTTATCGAGGACATCCATTACGACCTTATTAATGGCGTGAGTTTGTCCCGAGAGGTTAATAGATGCATTTTCAAGTTCAAACGAGCCCAACGTGGGAAAGACTGAAATTTACTATTTTTTCGTGTGCTATAGTCCATGAATTTTCGGTGATACGTGATCTCGACTTTTTTTGGCCAAAAAATTTCATGGATGTCTGTTAAGACCTTATTAATGGTGTGAGTTTATCTTGAGGGGAAAACACACATATTTTCAAGTTCAAATGAGCCCAAAGCGCTTATGATCGAATTTACCATTTTCGTTTGCTATAGACCATGGATTTTTGGTGATACGTGATTCCAACTTGTTTTTGGCCTAAATATTTCATGGACCTCCGTTACAACCTTATTAATGGCGTGAGTTTTTTCACAAGGGACAAACCGATGCATTTTCAACTTCAAAAGAGTCCCAAAGTGCTTAAGACCGAATTTATCATTTTTTATGAGCTATAGTCCATAGATTTTTGGTGATACGTGATCCCGACTTGTTTTTGGGAGAAAATTTTTCATGGACGTCCGTTACTACCTTAATAATGGCGTGAATCGGTCTCGAGGGGCAAACAAACACATTTTCTTGTTCAAACGAGCCTCAACATGGGAAAAACCAAATTTACCACTTTTCGTGTGCTATAGTCCATAGATTTTTATTGATATGTTATCCCAACTTGTTTTTGATCGAAATTTTTCATGGACGTCCGTTACGACCTTATTAATGGTGTGAGTTGGTCCGGAGGGACAAACAAACGAATTTTCAAGTTCAAACGAGCACCAAAGCGCTAAAGACCGAATTTACTATTTTTCGTGTGCTATAGTCCATGGAGTTTTGGTGATACGTGATCCCGACTTGTTTTTGACTGAATCATGGACGTTCATTACGACCTTATTAATGACGTGAGTTGGTCCCGATGGGCAACTAGATGCATTTTCAAGTTCAAACGAGCACTAATGCGCAAAAAATGAATTTACTATTTTTCTGGTGCTATAATCCATGAATTTTTGGTGATATGTGATCCCGACTTGTTTTTCACCGAAATTTTTCATGGATGTCCGTTGCGACGTTATGAATGGTGTGAATTGATTCGAAGGGCAAACATACACATTTTCAAGTTCAAACAAGCCTCATTACGGGAAAGGCAGAATTTACCATTTTTCATATGTTATAGTTCATGAATTTTCGGTGATATGTGATCTCGACTTGTTTTTGGCTGAAATTTTTCATGGACGTCCGTTATGACCTTATTAATGGTGTCAGTTGGTTTCGAGAGACAAATAGATGCATTTTCAAGTTCAAACGAGCCCTAACGCGGGAAAAGATCGAATTTACCATTTTTCTTGTGCTATAATTCATGGATTTTTGGTGATATGTGATCCCGACTTATTTTTGAATGAAATTTTTCATGGACGTTTGGTATGACCTTATTAATGGCGTGAGTTATTCTGAGGGGTAAACAAATGCATATTCAAGTTCAAACGAGCCCCAATACGGGAAAGACTAAATTTATTATTTTTCGTGTGCTATAGTCCATGAATTTTTGGTGATACGTGATGTTGACTTGTTTTTGGCTGAAATTTTGCATGAACGTCCGTTATGACCTGATTAATGGCGTGAGTTGGTCCCGAAGGGAAAAAAGATGAATTTTCAACTTCATACGAGCCTCAAAGCGCTTATGATCGAATTTACCTTTTTTTGTATGATATAGTCCATAGATTTTTGGTGATACATGATTCAAATTCGTTTTTGGGCGAAATTTTTCTTGAATGTCCGTTATGACCTTATTACTGGCGTGAATTCTCCTGAAGGAAAAACATATGCATTTTCTAGTTCAAACGAGCCCAATAAGGGAAAGACCAAATTTATCATTTTTCGTATGCTATAGTCCATGGATTTTTGGTGATACGTGATCCGAATTATTTTTTGGTCAAAATTTTTCATGGACGTCTGTTATGACTTAATGACGTGAGTTGGTCCCGAAAGACAAACAAACGCATTTTCAAGTTCAAACTAACTCCAAAGTGCTTAAGACTGATTTACCATTTTTGGTGTGCTATGTCCATGGATTTTTGATGATACGTGATCCCGACTTGTTTTTGGCCAAAATTTTTCACGGACGTCCGTTACGACCTTATTAATGGTGTGAGTTTGTACTAAGGGTAAATGGATGCATTTTCAAGTTCAAATGAGCCCAAAGCGCTTTTGATCAAATTTATCATTTTTCTTGTGCTATAGTCTATGTATTTTTGGTTGTACGAAATCTCGACATATTTTTTTTCGAAATTTTTTAAGGACGTCTGTTACGACTTTATTAATGGCGTGAGTTTGTCCTAAGGGGCAAACATACGCTTTTTCAAGTTCAAACAAGCCACACAATGCTGAAGACCAAATTTACCACTTTTCGAATGCTATAGTCCATGGATTTTTGGTGATACGTGATCCCAACTTGGTTTTTAGCCAAATTTTTTCATGAATGTATGATACGACCTTATTAATGGCATGATTTGTTCCCGAGGGGAAAATGTTCGCATTTTAAATTTCAAACGATCCTTAAAGGTCTTAAGACCAAATTTACCATTTTCGTGTGCTATAGTTCATCTAATTTTGGTGATACGTCATTCCAACTTGTTTTTGGCCAAAAAATTTTCATGGACATCCGTTACGATATTATTAATGGCGTGAGTTGGTCTCGAGGGGTAAACCGACGTAGTTTCTAGTTCAAACAAGCCCCAATGCGGGAAAGACGAAATTTACCATTTTTCGTGTGCAGTCCATGGATTTTTGGTGATACATGATCTTAACTTGTTTTTGGTTGAAATTTTTCATGAACATCCGTTATGACCTAATTAATGTCGAGTGTTGGTCTCGAAGGGCAAACAGACGCATTTTCAAATTCAAATGAGCCCCAATGCTGGAAAGATCAAATTTACCATTTTTCGTGTGCTATAGTCCATGAACTTTGGTGATACATGATCCAGACTTGTTTTTGACCGAAATTTTTCATAAACGTCCGTTATGAGTTACAAATTTATTTATGGCGTGAGGTAGACCCAAGGGGCAAAGTGCAAACTGATGCATTTTCAAGTTCAAACGAGCCCAATGCGGGAAACATCAAATTTACTGTTTTTGTGTGCAATAGTCCATGAATTTTTGTGATACGTGATACATACTTGTTTTTGGCTGAAATTTTTTCATAGACGTCCGTTAAGACCCTATTAGGGACATAAGTTGAACTCCAGGGGCAAACATACGCATTTTCAAGTTCAAACGAGCCCAAAGCGCTTATGATTAAGTTTGTCATTTTTCATTTACTATATATAGCCTATGAATTTTTGGTGATACGTGATTGTGAATTGTTTTTGGCCGAAATTTTTCATTGACCTCCGTTACAACCTTATTAATGGCGTGACTATGTCCCGAAGGGAAAACAAACGCATTTTCAACATCAAACGAGCCCCAAAGCGCTTCATACAGAATTTACCGTTTCTCATGTGCTATAGTCCATAAAGTTTTGGTGATACGTGATCTCGACTTGTTTTTGGCCAAAATTTTCCTTATTAATCGCGTGAGGTCCTCATAAAGTTTTTTGAGATAAGAATTTTGGGTGCTCCGGGGCCAGATGCATGGTCTAATACACGTAAAATATAAAGCAATTTGTGTGATTCCTAAAAAAGGGCCTGTAGATGCGAAAGTGGGCGTGAGAAAAATGGTGTGAGTATACGTGATGGTTCCCCACTCAATACAGAGGTCCTCATAAAGTTACTTGATAAAAAATTTTGTGTGCTCTGAGCGTCAAATCGATGGGCTAATAGTCATAATACACATGAAAATAGAGGAATTTGCGCGATTTCTAAAAAAAGCCTATAGATGCGGAAATGGGTGTGAAAAAAATGGTGTGAGTATACGTGATGGTTCCCCATCTCAATATGGATGTCTTCATAACGTTATTGAGAAAAAAAAATTGGGTGCTCCGGACGCCATATATATGGGTTAATACACACGAGAAATAGGCGTGATTCCTAAAAAAGGGCATATAGATGAAAAAATG
Source organism: Solanum stenotomum (assembly GCF_019186545.1). Lineage (NCBI taxonomy): Eukaryota > Viridiplantae > Streptophyta > Magnoliopsida > Solanales > Solanaceae > Solanum > Solanum stenotomum. Next base: position 811,225 of record NC_064292.1, read on the forward strand.
GGATTGAAAAAAATGGTGTGACTATACGTGATGGTTTCCCAACTCAATAAAAATGTCCTCATAAAGTTTTTTTTTGAATTGTTTTTTGGTGCTTTGGGTGCCAGATCCATGGGCTAATACACATGAAAAATAGAACAATTTGCGCGATTTCTTTATAAAGGACAGTAGTGCGAAAATGGGCGTGAAAACAATAGTGTGAGTATATGTGTGGTTCTCCAACTCAATATAGATGTCCTTATATAGTTTTTTGAGAATTTTTTTTTGGGTACTCTGACACCTGATCGATGGGCAACTACACACTAAAAATAGATGAATTTTTGCGATTTCTAAAAAAGGACCTTGTAGATGCGGAAATAGGCTTGAAAAAAATGGTGTGAATATACATGATGGTTCACAACCTCAATACGGAGGTCCTCATAAAGTTTTGTAAGAAAAACATTTTTTGGTGATTCGGGCGCCATATCATGGGTTAATACACATAAAAATAGAGAAATTTGCGCGATTCCTAGAAAATGGCCTGTAGATGCGGAAATTGGCGTGAAAAAAATGGTGTGAATATACGTGATGGTTCCCCAACTCAATACGGAAGTCCTCATAAAGTTTTTTGAGAAAAAAATTTGGCTGCTCTGGGCGCCAGATCCATGAGGCAAATACACACGAAAAATAGGGAAATTTGCGCAATTCCTAATAAAGGGTCTGTAGATGCAGAAACGTGAGTTAAACAAATGGTGTGAGTATACGTGATGGTTCTCCAACTCAATACAGATGTCCTCAATAATTTTTTGAGATAAAATATTTGGGTGCTCCGGGCGTCATATCCATGGGCTAATACACACGAAGAATAGAGCGATTTGCATGATTTCTAAAAAAGGGCATGTAGATGCGGAAATGGGCATGCAAAAAATGGTGTGAGTATATGTGATGGGTGCTCCAGGCGCCAGATCAATGGGCTTATACACAAAAAATAAAGTAATTTGCACAATTCCTAAAAAAATGCTTGTAGATGCGAAAATTGGCTTGAAAAAATTTGTGTGAATATGTAACATCTCACAATTTGAAATAACTAGGAAGAAGCTAATAATTGGAAATAGTCATGTTTGGAAAGAATGAAAATCTAAAAATTTTGTTAAGTTAGAATAAGTTGAGTTTTGGCCAACTTCAAACGGCCATAACTTCTAGCTCAGTATGAATTAGAGGTACTTCCTGATATGGTAGGAAAGCTCTTGGAATGATATTTTCAACGCTGCTGAGTTTACGCGATTTCAATTTCGTATGAGTGAGTTATATCCTTTGTAAGTTGGGTTGTTGGAATAAGGAAAGTCCAACTCGGATTTTGAAAGGGTAGTTTGGTCTTTTCCTTGCGTAATTATTTTATTTCATTTTTGGTAATTAAGTTAGGGTCTAATCAAAATTAAATCAGTTTACGCTTTTACCAAAATACGCTAGGGATTGGAGAAAAGAGAAAAGAAGAGGAGAAAGGAGAAGAGAAACAAGATTTGTTAAGATCGTCGAGTTTAGCTTGTGGATTTCGTCGGGGGTGATCCCTACAAAGAATATGAGATCACATAGCATTGGGTTAGTTCACCCACGCGCCAATCATGATTCAATTTCAGCGAAGTTATTAGATTTGAAAGTTAATCCATGACTTCTTGATGAAATTCGTTGAATTCTTGTGGGTTGTGTTGATTGGAGTTTTCTTGAGATTGATTCATGTTATTAGTTGTGTTTTTTGAGTAGAATATGATGTATATTAAAGGTATTGATGATTCTAAGTGTTTGGGGAAAGAGCTAATCGAGTTTAGAGGGTTTAGAGTTGAAAAACGAAGGAGGAAATTCGTAAAAATTCTGGGTAAGGGGGTTAGGGCGTTGCGCCTCTCAGCGCTCCCCAAAATAGTCTCTAAAGTTTGGGACTTGAGGAGCCGCGCCAGCCAAAGTGCCCCACCCAGCTCTCTGAAGTTTCAAGGCTGGCGCCCCGCGCCTCTCAAAGCTCCAGAGACGCCAGTTTTTCCCATTCGTCCCCATCTTTTCGTACTAGTTTCTTAGCAATGTACCTATGTTTTCTAGTTGATTCCAACACTCTTAGGTACATCTAAACATCATGAAATCATCCATAAACATGAGATCATGAACCTTGAATCCATAATCCAATTCAAGGAAAGTTAAGATCGAAGTCAAGAGAAGTTGTTAGAGTTTTTCAAAAGTCTTTTCCAAATGTTTTAACTTTGTTTTAGGACTTAAAGTTCAAGTTGAGTACAGATTAAAGAGTAAAGTTTGAAGTTCATTTCTTCAAAAGTATATGGGGACTATGTATTCCCAAAGGGTTTAAAATGTTTTCACATTTTACAAGAAAGGAAACCTCGATTTCCAAAGAGTCTTCGGGCTAGTTTTCAGAAAAGAGTAATCGCTTTCTAAATGAAGCAACAGAAGAGACTTTGATTTCCAAGATGGCCTTTGAGCTAAGTTTTTGAGCACCAATCTCAAATAACAGAAAGAAGTATGTTTTTAAACATAAGAGCTAATATTATATTTTTTGGGAGTAGTATTGAACACCGATATGGGGGAGAGGTCAGACAACTCACATCCCCCATAAACCATGTAGCTATCATGGGTAGAAAAGGATCATATTTTTTAGATGATTCATTTAGTGCTTTTTAGCATAAACTAGTGGATCCACTTAGTAGTTCAAGTTCTATGCCCTCGGCAAGGTATAGGACGGCCCTGGCAGCGTGAGACAAAAGTTGTATCATCACAATAGCTATTACGTGATGGTTGTCGGTTGGAGAAACTCCCACAAAAGTAATTGTATTCTTAAATACACAGTTTATTGTATTTTTACATACATTTCAGAGTTATATGTATCGTTGCATACACACAGAGTTGACATCATGTTTTAAACAACTTTTCTTTATATTGCATTTGTTTTAAACTGCTTTATATTGAAATGAGTTCAATTATGTTGAGTTGAGTTGAGCCAGGTAAGTTCTTCAGATTCTTTTCAAGCCTAAAATGTGTTTAGCATTCCAACTCGCATACTCGTACATTCAATGTACTGATGCCAGTTGGCCTGCATCTTATTATGATGCAGACACATTTAACTAGGATCGGCATCCGGCGCATCGTTGATCCAGTGAGCACTCCAGAGTCAGTTGGTGAGCCTCCTTGCATTTCAAAGGACTCCTTTTATTGTTTTTAGTTACTTTTTTAGTTCATTAGGATGTCGTGGGGTTTGTCCCGACATCCATCTCAGTTGTTTTAGAGGCTTCATACACAGTCAGATGTTAATTCTTTAGTCTTTTCATTGACTTTATCATTTCATATGTTAAGATTTGAGTTGTCATTTTGGCCAAGTAGAATGTTTGACTTTTAAGCATTCTCAGTATTTTATTATTCAAGTGAGTATAGTGCTTTTGATCATTATAAATATTCATAGAGTCTTCCGCTGAGTTAAGTAAGCCAGGCCAAGGGTTCGCTTGGGGCCAACAATGGTTCTGGAGTGCCAGCCACGTCCGGGGTGTAGGCTCGGGGTGTGACAGAATATACATGATGGTTTCCCAACTCAATGCAGATGCTCTCATAAATTTTTTTGAATTTTTTTTGGGTGCTCCGGGCGCCAGATCCATGGGCTAATACATACGAAAAATAGAATAATTTGTGCGATTTCTAAAAATGGGCCTGTAGATGCGGAAATGAACGTGAAAAAATTGGTCTGAGTATACGTGATGGTTCCCAAACTTAACACGGATGACCTCATAAAGTTTTTTGAGAAAAAAAATTTAGGTGATCCGGGGGCCAGATTCATGGGATTATACACACGAAAAATAGAGCAATTTGTGCGATTTCTAAAAAAGGATCCGCAGTTGCGAAAATGAGCGTAAAAAAATTGGTGTAAGTATACGTGATGGTTCCTCAACTCATTACGGAGGTTCTAATAAAGGTTTTTGAGAAAAAAATTTGGGTGCTCCGAGTGCCTAATACATGTACTAATAAACACGAAAAATAGAGAAATTTTACAAGATTTCTAAAAAAGGGCCTATAAATGCGAAAATGACATGAGAGAAATGGTATGAGTATACGTGATTGTTCCCCAACTCAATACTGAGGTCATAATAAAGTTTTTTGATGAAAATATGTTGCGTTCTCCAGTCACCAGATCAATGGGTTATTACATACAAAAAATAGATCAATTTGTGCGATTCCTAAAAAAGGACCTTGTAAATGCAGAAATGGGCGTGAAAAAAATGGTCTCAGTATACGTGATGTTTCTCCAAATCAATACGTATGTCCTTATAAAGTTTTTTGAGAAAATATTTTTGGGTGCTCTAGTCGCCAGATCCATGGGCTAATACACAGGTAAAATAGAGCAATTTGCGCGATTCCTTAAAAAGGGCATGTAGATTAGGAAATGAGTGAAAAAAATTGTGTGAGTATATATGTGATGGTTCCCAACTCAATACGGAGGTTTTCATAAAAGTTTTTCAGAAAAAGTTTTTCTGTGATCCGAGCGCCAGATCCATGGGTTAATAAACATAAAAAATAGAGCAATTTGCCCGATTCCTAAAAACGGGTATGTAGCTGCGGAAATGAGCGTGAGAAAAATGGTGTGAGTATACGTGATGGTTTCCCAACTCAATACGGAGGTTCTCATAAAGTTTTTTGATATAAAAATTTTTGGTGCTCCGAGCGCCAGATCAATGGGATAGTACACACGATTAATAGAGCAAATTGTCCGATTCCTATAAAGGGCCTTGTAGATGCGAAAATGGGCGTGAAAAAAATGGTGTGAGTATACATGATAGTTCTCCAACTCAATACAAAGATCCTCATAAAGTTTTTGATAAAAAAAATTGGGTGCTCGGGAGTCATATCTATGGGATAATTATCTCGAAAATAAGAAATTTGCGCGATTCCTAAAAAAAGAGTTGTATATGCGGAAATTGAAGTGAAAAAAATGGTGTGAATATACATAATGGTTTCCCAACTCAATACAGACGAACTCATAAAAGTTATTTTGAGAAAAAATTTGGGTAATCCGGGCGCCAGATCTATGGGCTAATACACACGAAAAATAAATAAATTTACGCGATCCCTAAAAAAGGGGTTGTAAATGCAGAAATGAGAGTGAAAAAATGATGTGAGTATACGTGATGGTTCCTCAACTTAATACAGATGTCCTCATAAAGTTTTTTAATTTTTTTTAGTGCTTCGGCCGCTAGATCGATGGGCTAATACATACGTAAAATAGAGCAATTTGTGCGATTTCTAAAAAAGGGTCTGTAGATGTGGAAATGGGCTTGAAAAAAATTGTGTGAGTATACATAATAGATCCCAAACTCAATCCGGATGTCCTCATAATGTCATTTGAAAAACTAAAATTTGGGTGCTCTAGGCGCTAGATCCATGGGCTAATACACACGAAAAATAAAGTAATTTGCGCAATTCCTAAAAAAGCGCTTGTAGATGCGAATTATTAGTGTGAAAAAAATTGGTGTGAATATACTTGATGGTTCCCTAACTCAATACGGAGGTCCTCATAAAGTTTTTAGATAAAAAAAAATTTGGTGCTTTGGGTGCCAAATCTATGGGCTAATACACACGATTAATAGAGCAAATTACGTGATTCCTATAAAACGGCCTTGTAGATAGAGGTGGGCGTTCGGTTATTTTGTTCGATTTTATCAAACTTCGATTCGGTTTTCCAGTTTTCGGTTTTAGAAAAGTGTGCACCGTATATTAAACCAAACTAATTCGATTCGGTTCGATTTAGTTCGGTGTTTTTTAAATCGGTTATTCGGTATGAATGAAAAATAAAATAAGGATAAAGTATAAGATACTTAAATATTTAAAACTATGTTAAGGATTGATGCGTAATACCGTGAAACACTTTTTGTGCTAACTAAAAGACTATATTTGTCTTTATCAAGAACATTGTGTCTCCAACAGTTTATCGAGAAAACAAGTATGAAGATGGTTCCTTTACATATTGTACATTGGTAGAAATATGTATAGTTTCTCTTGGAAATTAATATTTCAAGTTAACTATTGAATTGTACATTTGGTGTTACTTTGATTTGTTCATGTATGATTTAATTGTTGATTGAATTTTTAATTTTTAGTTAAGAGATGCCATATATATATATATTTATATTTTTAAAGTTTTTTAAATAAAAGTTTGGTTTTTCGGTGCACTGAAGTTTTGAGACCCTTAAACCGAACACTGGACCGAAGAACCGAACTTCCACGATACCGAATCAAAAAATCGAAGAACCAAATTAGTTTGGTTCTGTTCGTTTTTTTTGGCTTTTCGGTATTTATGCCCATCCCTACATGTAGATGCGAAAATGGGGGTGAAAAAAATGGTGTGAGTATATGTTATGGTTCTCCAACTCAATATGGAGATAATCATAAAGTTTTTGATAAAAAAAATTGGGTGCTCGAGGCACCATATCTATGGGCTAATGCAAATGAACATAGGGAATTTGCGCGATTCCTAAAAAAAGGCTTGTAGGTGCGAAAATGAGCATGAAAAATAGATTGAGTATACGCCATGGTTCACCAACTCAATACCCTTAAACCGAACACTGGACCGAAGAACCGAACTTCCACGATACCGAATCAAAAAATCGAAGAACCAAATTAGTTTGGTTATGTTCGTTTTTTTTGGCTTTCCGGTATTTATGCCCATCCCTACATGTAGATGCGAAAATGGGGGTGAAAAAAATGGTGTGAGTATATGTTATGGTTCTCCAACTCAATATGGAGGTAATCATAAAGTTTTTGATAAAAAAAAATTGGGTGCTCGAGGCACCATATCTATGGGCTAATGTAAATGAACATAGGGAATTTGCGGGATTCCTAAAAAAGGGCTTGTAGGTGCGAAAATGAGCATGAAAAATAGATTGAGTATACGCCATGGTTCATCAACTCAATACGGAGGTCCTCATAAAGTTTTTTGAGAAAAAGATTTTGGGTTTTTCAGGCGCCAGATCCATGGGCTAATACACACGAAAAATTGAAAAATTTGTGTGATTCCTCACAAAGGGTTTGTAGATGCGGAAATGGGTGTGACAAAAATGGTGTGAGTATACGTGATGGTTCCCTAACTCAATACGGATGCCCTCATAAAGTTTTTTGAGAAAAAAAGTTTTGGTGCTCTGGGTGCCAGATAATGGGCTACTACACATGAAAATTACAGCAATTTGCGCGATTTCTAAAAAAAGAACTGTAGATGCGGAAATGGGAGTGAAAAAAATATGGTGTGAGTATACGTGATGATTCCCAAACTCAATACAGAGGTCCTCATAGAGCTTTTTGATAAAAAAAATTTGGAGACCCCAGGAGCCAAATTCATAAGCTAATAAACACGAAAAATATAGCAATTTGAGTGATTCTTAAAAAAGGGCCTGTAGATTCGGAAATGGGCGTGAAAAAATGGTGTGAATATACGTGATGTTTTCCAAACTCAATACGGAGGTCCTCCTAAAGTTTTTTGAGAAATTTTTTTTGGATACTCCAAGAGCCAGATCCATGGGCTAACATACACGAAATATAGGAATTTGCGCGATTCCTAAAAAAAGCCTGTAGATGCGGAAATGGACGTGAAAAAATGGTGTGAGTATACGTGATGGTTCTCCAACTCAATACAGAGGTCCTCATAAAGTTTTTTGAGAAATTTTTTTTGGGTGCACCGGGAGCTAGATCCATGGGCTAATACACATGAAAAATAAAGAAATTTACGCGATTCCTAAAAAACAAGAGCATGTAGATACGAAAATGGGCGTGAAAAATAATTGTGTGAGTATACGTGATGGTTCCCCAACTCAATACAAAGGTCCTCATACAGTCTTTTGAGAAAAAAATTTCGGTGCTCCGGACGCCAGATCCATGATACACGAAAAATAGAGGAATTTGCGCGATCCCTAAAAAGGGGTCTGAAGATGCGGCAATGGGCGTGAGTACAAATGATGGTTCCCCAACTCAATACAAAGGTACTCATAAAGTTTTTTAATAAAAATATTTTGGGTGCTTTCGATGCCAAATCCATGGGTTAATACACACGAAAATAGAGAAATTTGCGTGATTCTTAAAATAAGGCTTGTAGATATGGAAAAGGGCGTGAAAAAAATGTTGTGAGTATACGTGATGGTTCCTTAACTCAATACGGAGGTCCTTATAAATTATTTTGAGAAAAATTTTTGGGTGTTCTGGGCACCATATTCCTGTGCTAATACACACGAAAAATAGATGAATTTGCTCGATTTCTATAAAAAGGCATGTAGATGTGGAAATGAGCGTGGAAAAAATTGTGTGACTATACGTGATGGTTCCCCAACTCAATACGGATGTCCTCATAAAGTTTTTTGAGAAATTTTTTTTGGGTGCTCCGAGTACTAGATCCATGGGCTAATATACACGAAAAATAGAGCAAGTTGCAGGATTTCTAAAAAAGGGCCAGTAGATGCGAAAATGGGAGTGGAAAAAATGATGTACATATACTTGATGGTTCCCAAACTCAATACGGAGGTCCTCATTAAGTTTTTTGAGAAAAAAAATTAGGATCTCCGAGATTTTGGTGATACAAGATTCCGATTTGTTTTTTACCGAAGTTTTTCATGGACGTCCGTTACGACCTTATTAATGGCGTGAGTTGGTCTTGAGGGGAAAACGGGCGCATATTCAAGTTCAAACGAGCTCCAAAGTGGGGAAAACCAGATTTTACCATTTTTCGTGTGTTATAGTCATATGTTTGGTGATACAGGAGGTTCTCATAAAAAAAATTTTGCAGAAGATTTTCTTAGATTCCCCAAGGCTCCAGATCTATGAGTTATTACACACGAAAAACCAAGAAAGTTGGCTATTTTTTGTAAATGCAAAAATATGTCTTAGAAATGGTGGAACTATAGCAATGTATCCCCAACTCATTATAGAGGTTCTCATTAAGATTTTTCAAAAAAACATTTTGGGTTCTCCAAAGTGCTAGATCCATAAGCTAATACACATGAAAAAAAAATAAGAAAATTGGCGAATTTCTAAAAGTTTGCTCGTAAATGCGAAAATATACCTCAAAATTGTGGGAATATACACAATGCTTCCCCTACTCAATATGGTGGTCCTCATTAAGTTTTTTCAAAAAAATATTTTGGGTGCTCCAAGGCGCTAGATCCATTCGCTAAAACACGTGAAAAATCAAGAAAGTCGACTAATTCCTAAAAGTTGGCTCGTAAATGTGAAAATATACCTTAAGAAAATGGTGGGACTACACACAATACTTCCCCAACTCATTACGGAGGTCCTCATAAAGATTTTTCAGAAAAATAGTTTGGGTGCTCTAAGGCGTCAAATCTGTGAACTAATACACACGAAAAATGAAGAAAGTCGGCTAATTTCTAAAAGTTGATTTGTAAATGTGAAAATATGTCTTAAAATGGTGGGACTATACGCAATGATTCCCCAACTCATTACGGAGGTCCTCATAAAGTTTTTCTGGAAAAACAACTGGGTGCTTCAAGGCGCCAGATCTATGGGCCAATACACACGAAAACAAAAAAAAAGGCCAATTTGTAACACCCCGTATCCGAAACGGACCAAAAATGCAGATTTTGAGAAGTTGCAGGTGCAACTTACGGTCACCATCCACGGGCCGTGGTCAGACCACGGCCCGTCCTGGTGGTCCGTGGTTCGCCACTGCAACCCCTCCCCAGCCAGCTCAGAAAAAAATTGGCTAAGTCTCGACCCACGGACAGACCCACGGTCCGTAGATCAGACCACGGTCCGTGGTCTGTGTCCGTGGATCAAGACCTCCTTACCCAGCCTCTGACACGAACTACGGTTGACCAGCACGGACCGTCATTCGATCCACGGTCCGTAGGTCTGACCATAGATCGAAGGTTAGCAGCCAGTTAGCTGAAAATTCTGATGGGTCAACTTCATATGGTCATAACTTTTAGCACAAAATGAATTATATGTCCCATGACCTATGGTTGGATAGATAATTGAATTATCTTTCCAACGCCACCGAGTTTGCTAAATTCCGACCTCTGAGTAAAAAGTTATGCTTGTTTTAGTGAAGGCCTGTCGAGCAGGCTTGACTTACGGACGCAATCTACGGACCGTAGATTGACCTACGGCCCGTAGGTCCACTCCGTAGGTCACTCCGACAGCAGTTAATTCAGGGGTCTTTTGGTCTTTTCCTATTTCTTTTAACCCCTAAGATACGTCGTTTAGACCCTAAATCATGAGGTTTTAATTAGTTTAAGCCTAGAAACATAATTAGAACTTGCGTTAGTCAAAATCATTAATCAAACTTAGAAGAATTAGAAGCAAGAGAGGAGAAAAAGGTCAAGAACCCTAGTTCAAGAACGCAACGAGGTTTCTTCAGTTCCAGCCCCGAAATCGAAAGATTTCTCCGTGAAATTCGTCACCAGGTATGTGGGATTTCACTAGTGGGTTCCTTTCGCCCATTAGGTCCCTAGAATTCAGTCAGATTCTTGATTCCATGATTATGAACAAACCTAGGGTTTTTAGAATCTCAACAGATTATCATGAATTAGTTATTTAACTGTTCCAAATCAGATTATCATGTTATTGATCAGTTTCTTACATAAATTTCAGAACCCTAGCTATGTATTTCATTAGCTCTTGAATTACACATTCTAGGTCAGATATTTCAGTTATTCAGATATACATGCTCCAGTTTTATGCCACATTATCAGTATATTTCAGCATAAACCCTATTTTGAGTTTTTGAGAAAGTAAAAATGAGTTTTGAGAAAGAGCTTCTAATACATGATTAGTATGACAATTGAGTAGGTCATCAATGTATGAATAGTATGGTATCTAGATATACCATCAATGTTTATGCAGTATGACTTCCCAAGTCATCAATGATCAAAGTATGGTTTTCTAAAAAGGAGTTTTCAAGTATGAGTATTTACATGTCAGTATTTTAAGCTATTCAGTATCTCAGTAATAATATATTCAGTTATACATGCCTCAGTTTATGAATGCATCATTATCAGATTAATTGTTGCATTCTCAGTTTGCATGTTCAGTTCCGAGCTATCCAGTATTTACAGAAATTCAGTCATAACCAGTTAATCACTAATTCATTGGGAGTAGCATAATA
>NC_064292.1:824838-846313 GCF_019186545.1 Solanum stenotomum
TTGGGTGCTCCAAGGCGCCAGATCCATGGGCTCATACACACAAAAACCACCATTGTCGGCGTAGTCCTGAAAGTTGGCTCGTAAATACAAAAATATGTCTTAAAAAAGAGTGGGACTATATGCAATGCTTCCCCAACTCATTACGAAGGTCCTCATAAAGTTTTTTAAGAAAAAAAAAATTTGGTGCTCCAAGGCACCAGATTATGGGCTAATACACACGAAAAATCAAGAAAATCGGTTAATTCCTAAAAATTGGCTCGTAAGTGTAAAATATGTCTTAAAGTGGTGGAACTATACGCAATGCTTCCCCAACTCATTACAGAGGTCCTCATAAAGTTATAGTGAGGGTCCTATAAAAAAAATTCAAAAAGATTGACTGAAAGTCATATTATTAAAATATTATTGGTTAGCATTCACGAAAAAAAATAAGAAAATCGCATATTTTCTTTTAAATGACCCCTAAATGTTCAAGTATGACGTGGATCATGGTTAGACTATATGTATTCCTCCTCCAACTTATTACGGAGGCTCCCGTAAAGATTTTTCAAAAAAATCGTCTGAAATACATATCATCAAAATAATCTTGGGCTTACATATAATATATAATGATGAAAAATGATATAGCAAAATTTATCCAAATGTTATATTTATGAAAAAAGTAACTGTGAATATCCATAAAAACTGAGCTAATTAGGTAACTAATTAGGTAAATACTTTAGCTACATGGACATTGCCTTTAAATTATCCTCTCTTTTCTCTTTTTTTTTTTTTTTCTTTTGGTGCAAATGTCTTTTGCTTTTTCCCATACATTTAGTTAGTGGGCTGACTTGGGCCGGGAAAAAGATTGCAACTTGGCATAAGTGCCCAATGAATTAAGACACCACTAAGCTGGTGGATTATCCCCTTTTATATACAATAACGTACTCAATGTAATCTCTTGAATAGAGTCTGGAAAGGATATATAGAATGTATGTAGATTTTACAACTATTTTTATAGGATAGAGAGGCTTCTCCGGATGGATCCTTGGCGAGAAAGAAAAGAAAATAATTTGAGCATATAAGTTTGGCTTTTATATAGGACTTATGGTTTGGTTTAGTGCAAATAAGTTTTTTTATATTCCGAATATATATGTTTAGTTACACTCTGAATTCACTAAATTTAAATTCTGAATCAATTTCTAGAAGATAGTGCAGTTGGTTTACCTAGCTAGCTAGTCTTAAGGCGTACACGGTACACTGGCATTGCATGTGACAATAAACCTAGCTAGTCTTAAGGCGTGCAGTTTTTTTTTCGAATTCCCATGAATGTGAAATACTTTGTACATCGAGCTGATTTTGGAACAATAATAATACCTTAACATGGACTCTGTATATTAATGATTCCTTCGTTTTTATTCTTTCTTACTAAGTATAGTAATTAATTTAGTACTTCCAATAATTAAACCAACCAAAAATTAATCATTAAAAATGAAACAATTTTTTTTAAGGTTTCTTTTTCTCTATGTGTCTAAATTCATATAGTCATAGGTATTTAACCAACAAGGGGCCAATTTGCCTGACTTTTGGCATGTGATTGAACTTTGAAATATGTATTTAGGGTTATGATTAAATTAATCTTTTTTATTTAAATTAAGATGAATTATAGTACGTGGATCTTTAAAATCTTCTTTAAAATATAATACTCAAATTCTCAAGTACAAAAGCATATGGTAATTAGGTACCATACCTTATTAAATATCATGCAAGTTACATTTTAAAATGTGGGCAACTTGAGATTATTTATTTATATTTAATACTTTCCTTAATCCTATGTATGATACATCTTTCCTGTAGTAGCAAGTGGATATCTTGACATAATTTGCTACGTCACTTTCACTACTTGACATTATTTTAACTATAATATAATATTATTAATATATATTATATTACATAGTATATTATGCACACATATATAATTAAAGGAGGAGATAATAATAAGGGTTGTCGTGGAGTGGTAAGTACTCTTTTATCCTTAATCAGAGGTTCGGGTTTGAGTCCCCCGATTATGGAGTCGTCTTTATAAGAATGTGTTTTACCCTCAACGTGGGATTTCTCGAAGAGTAAATATACATATTTTATGTGATTAACTTATCTATGTAACGAATATCTGAATAAAGTCACACTTTAGAAGAAAAAGATGGAGTCAAAATATTTAATAAAAATATGTTGATCATATATTCAGATATTCAATCGAAATATATGGTGGATTAAATATGGGTTGTAGTGCAATTTATTTTCTTTTGTTTTGAACAGTGTCTTTCCCCTCTGATAGATACGTTTTTGCGTGATTCATGTGAAGTGGACTTTATCATCAATTTTTAAAATATAATATTTGTAGCTGAAAAAAAAAGGAAAAAAGGAAAAAATGCAAAACATTTGAAATTATTCTAACCAACATGTATTTTCTTTTCACAAGAATAATAATTGTTGTACCATTTTAGTTTTTATTTTTATTATTCTTCCATTTTATCTCAATAAAATTAACAGTGTCCTCACTTTACCTTCAAACAATTGGCAGTGGAAGTGCGAGCAAGCCTCATCCTCATAATAATAGTCAACAACTAGAAAAAAAAAATTAACGATGATAAATTTTACTATCAAAATTTATCATTAATTCTATTTATCGATGAATTATTGAAAAATTATGTTAATTACCAATAATTTAGCAATAGATTAACAACAAAGTTCGTAACCAAAATATTTTCAATGAATTAGTTGTCCTTGTCATCTTTTATTCAACATTTCAATAATTCATTCTCTATAAATAAATAGTATAAACACAAAAACAACGTTTGTCAAATAATTAAATCTACTAGACCAAGTCAATTCACTCACCCTTGATTTATTGTTTGTACTTTGTACTAGTGATATTTATGTCTGATGATTCCAAAGTCAAATGTTTATCAAAGAATTAAATGTATCCAATGCCCTAAGGACCAAGGAGTCTAATGTTTCCCGTGAATCATTGTGGAACTGTTGAGATTTCACTATTCTTAATTAAATTTTAAGTGTCTCGGATTTCAAATTCTTTGAGAATGGAAAATAATCTATTGGGAACCTCAGCCTCAAGATATGAGCCCTACATTAATGCGTAAATTCAAATTTAATCAAGACTCTAATACAAATATCGAATATCATATATATATAAAAATAGTTAATGATCAAAAGACATATAAAATTATTATTTTTTCACGAATTTCATACCTTAATTGTACATTATTTTATTTCTAAATATTAATGTTTTTACATTGAAACATACCTCACTATTGTGTGATAATTTTGAGTAGATAAAAGAAACAGTAAATAGTTGTAAAACTCATAAAAAATTTAAATATGTTTTTTCACCATTAATTCTAAGAACAAAAGATGACGTGGCAATAATGGATGAAATTATTACTTATGATCTATATTGTTGGTTGGTTTTTTAATGGAATTTTAAATATATGGGAGTGAGTAGATAGAGTCGAACGTCAGAGGGGCATTTGCTGTAAATTTCACAATTGAGCACCAATTATTGATGAAAAAATTTATTAAACAAATATTTCATTCGATCCATTTTATTTGTAATGTATTTTTATATTCCTTAAAAAATATTACTAAGCGGCTAATTTAATTAATTTTAATTTAATATTATTCTTATTTTTACTTATATTAATCTCCTTCAATGTTTATTAAGTAAAAATAAAGATGGAAATTAATAATTAATTATATCTTGATTTTTAAAAATATTCTAAACTAATACTTATATCTTGATAATAATTCATCAACACAATTTTTCTTCTAATCTTGCTAAAATATTCTTATTAAGTTGATGGTCTATTAAAAATAATTTATTTTTTTACTTTATTAACGGTAGTTATAATGTTTATATATTATCTACCCTCTTCAAAATTCACTTATAAAATTATACTATCTCTGTTTCTATTTATTTGTCACAATTTACGTTTCACACCCCTCAAGAAACTAGGTAAGTTTACCACTGTACTTTTATTTAATGTTCTCGTGAAGTCAAGTTTTAAATAAATGAACATAATTTAATTTACTTTGATTAACTAATTTGACTAATGAACATGAATTAATTATTTAATTTTTTTTATGTTAGACAAATATGTACTTTCAAGTGTAATAACTTTCAAAACATAAAATAGAAGAATTTATGATTGATTTTGTGAAATATAAAGTATTAAAAAATATCTATTTTTAACGAGGAGGATATATAAATAAAAAACGGATAGAATAAGCAAAATGATTGATGAAAAAGGAAAGGTTGACAAAAGGAGGAGTAGATAGATTATTAAATTTATTAAATTAAGAGTAAGAAATTAATTTAAAAACTTATTATGAATGGAGAAAAATCGTCCACGTCCTCCTAGGTTGCCCCTCAAACCTCGTACATTGTCTCCCCTAATTTTTTTTTACTTTTAAATAATAATAATAATATTTTTTTAGTACATTGTCTGCTCTTGCCGACAATACTTTTTATGGTATTCATATTTTATTCATCCAATTATTGATAAATTTAAATTTTTATCCATTTACTATTTGGTTAAACACATTTAATTTAACGTTCAATTAGTTAAAATATATTTTGACCCTTTTATATAGCAAATATGTGATATTCAAACTAGTAATAGAATTATATCATCTTTGAAATATGGAGTAACATATAAATGAAAAACATTAATATATATTACTTAAGTCAAGGATTTTTTGAAAATAATTTCTCTATTCAATGGTGTAGCCACATATAGCTCAGGGTGGTCAATCGGATACCTTTTGTCGAAAAATTATACTATCTATATAAAAAAATTGTATGAACTATATAGGTCAAAAATTATTTTTCATAAATATATATTAAATCTTTGATATCCTTAACGAAATTTTTGACTTCGTCATTATTTCTATCTTCATGAGGTAAAGATCTGCATTTACTATACCCTCTCAGATTCACCCCCTCCCCTGCCCGGCCCCCATTTGTTGATTTTAAACGTTTTTTTTCTATTGTCATTTCGTGTCCTTTCAGAGTAATTAATGTTTATGTCTTTTTATTGATAATATGTTTCCTCTATTTTATGTCGTTGGTTTAATCATTTGATACGACCTTACCCCATCTTTTTTCAAAACCAATCAGGAAAAAAAAACGAAAAGAGCCAAGGCAATTTCACCATTTGATTTATTTCTTTAAAAATGAATTGTCTTCTAGTTTGAAATTTCTTTTCCTTCTATATTATATCAATCAAAAATTCAAATGTTGCAATCATGTACACCTTAATTTATTATTTTTTTTCTTAATTGTTACTTAAAGAAATCCTTGACTTATGATATTTGACAAATGGTTTAGGGTGTCAAATTATATTGTTTCCTAAACTATATTATATACTACTACAGAGGGACAAATATTATTAGACTTTTTGGATAATGTATTTGTCTAGAATATCAACCATATACCATATCATCTTTAGGGCTCGTTTGGTGTGAAGAATAAGCATAAATAGTCTTGGAACAAAATTTAGATGTCTTATTTGCTTGACATGTTTGGGATAACTTATCCCACCATTTATAGCATAGTAATGGAATAAGTTATCTCATATACATGGTGGGATAAATTATCCCAGAATAACTAACCCTAGGATAGTTAATCCTGGGATAACTAGTTCTCAACCAATCGACCCTTAAAGATTTGATTGCCATGTCCATCAGAAATATTATTTAATTATAAAATAGGAATCATATTCGTTGGATTGGATAATTAAAGAAATGACTTGGAAATATATTGGACAAATATTCGTGGATGGCTAGAGAAGGAGCTAGAAAGAATACGTGGCATATGTGAATAGGGTCTAATAATATAAAATAATTAATAGTGAGTACCAAAAGTATTTTTATGTGGATAAATATAGAAAAGTTGTTAAGAGGAATCTTGGAATAATCGGTGAAGTTATTGTCACGTGACTTGAAACTCGTGCCTTACATATTCAAGTTGCGGAAACAATTCTTGCACAAATGCAGGAGAAGATTGTGTATAATTCTTGTGATCTAATTACTTTTTTACAAATTCAATGTATAACGAGAGTTTAGTACAACAACAACATACTCAATGAAATTTCTACACTCTTTTTAGATGATTGTTACGTATTGTTCCATAATGTATGTATCGTATTGTACGTATTGTATTGTATTGTATTGTGTTGTGTTGTATTGTATTGTTTTAATGAATACAATGTTTGAATAGATTGTATCGTTCTTCATCGTTACATAATGTCACCCATTCATAAATTGAATGATAAACCTATAAGAAAAATAGAGTAATGAATAGAGCTATTATGAAAAGTAAGGGTAAAAGATAAAATATAATTATTAAATAATAAATAAAGATAAAATGAGAAGAAATATTAAGGTAACAACGTGATCACACCAAATCTGTCATCACATAAAATAGGTCTTTTCATCGTTACATAACGATGGATTTAAACAATATGATACAATAGAATTTAAACCAACAATACAATACAACAAGTAACAACCATCCAAACAAGGTATGATTGAAAGTCTAGCGAGAATAGAGCGTACATAGATCTTACCACTATCTTATAAAGTTTTGCGTACGCACACAAAATTTAAATTTAATTAAATCTCAAAACAAATATCATACTGCGAGTAAAAAAAATAAAATAAGTCATATATAATCCTTAAAACCTTAAAAACATTTTTTTCCTTAAATTTTCCAAATGTGGTAACCTTCTACTTATTCCTTCTGGCCCCCACAACCTTTGGACCACCTTTTAATGATGATTCGTTGACCCGGCTATAACCGGTTGCCGGTAATCTTAAACATATCAACAATTCTATCTTTATTGGTCATTTTATATCCAATCATAACTTTCCACGTGTATTCAAATCCAACCGTCCATATTTTTTCCAATATTTACAAGTCAAATCAACGTCAGGCTGAAATTACATAAATCTTATGGTGAAAGGAAAATAATTTCGAGATTGGGTTGGTGTTCAATTAAAGAGTTACAAAATACAAATAAAAAAGTGACAATTTTTTTATAAAAAAAAATTAAAAAGGAGTTAAATAAGACACATAAATTGAAACAGAAGAAATATTAGAAAATAGTTTAATTGGTATCCAAACAATATAAAGGTCGTATAAGGATTTCCAGAGACCAAAATTAAAATTTTATTCCACTTTTCTTAGTTTATTATGTAATGTTTATTACTCAAGATGGACACAAATAATCTTTTTGTTATCTTAATTTATACCTTGATTATTTATTTATTTTATTTTACAAGTGACTTTAACTAACAATGTCGTCCTAAATATATGTTTTACTTATTTCAATTTAGATGACACGTTTTTCTTTTTAATCAGTCATATATAAAAAACGTATTTTCTTATTTGATAAAATATTTAATAACACTAACAATTATCCATACTAGGTTCTACTTATTACTTGACAAAAGGTCCACGAAGGAGTAAGGTAATTTAAAACATTGCAAAATCTTTTTCTGTTTTTTAAATTTTATGTCTTATCAAACTGTATTTCATAAATTGAAATTGAGACGAAAAAAGTAATATCATAGGTCTATATAATAATCCAAGTTTGAATAGATGTGTCTAGTAGTTGGAATTATCCATCAAATGGAATAATTATGAAAAGTAATTAGGTTTCATCTACCCTAAGAAATGAATCCACTAACCTTTAATTAAAGTATAATTATTTAACATCAAAATCTAAGTACTTAATACCCACATGGTATAAGTTAATACTAGTTGTATCTATCTTTTGCTTTACATCAATTTGGGTGTGAAACAATTGTTATTTTATATATATAATCTTTTCCTTTTAATTTGCTTATTTGATTTTGATTTGTAATTTAATTTTTAAAAATAACAAAGATTTTTAAATCTTTATAATTTTAAAATAGAAATATATAAAATATACCAAAATAGGTTTTAATCTTACAATAATAAAATATGTCATATGAGAAATTAAAAAATTATCAAAATAGAAAAGAGACATTATTTTTAAACGATAAAAAAAAAATTGAAATGAGGAGAGTAATTTTCTTTTCTTAAAACAATTATTTACAAGTAGATTGATACTATACTTTTGTCGGCAAGGAAGTTATAATATATATAGTACAATAAAATACAACAATAAAAATAAATAAATAAAATATATACGAGGTTTTATGAGGAGACGTGGACGCTTCCCATCCGTTTATAGTCAGTCAACAATTCTATTTCTTTTTTCATAATTGACTTGTTTCTATTTTTTTGTTTATTATTCCACTTGACAAGAGAATAATATCTAGAAATTATATATATTTGTTTAGCGGGATTTTCTGTCATTCGATTAGGGTGTGTAACTAATATATGAAAAATCATGATATATTAGCAATACGAAAATTATCAATAGTGCATGAATAAGCATGATTAAAGACTAAATGATCTTTTATACACCAAATAAAAGATGGATAAAGTTTATAATCTTAAAATTACATAAGGTGAACATCCTTTTTCTTTTGTACTACTTTTTAAAGTCAAACAAATGACAAGAGTTGTTGAAGCTTGAAGCAATGTTTTTGTGATTTTTTGACCTTTTAGCCACATTATACTCCTCGAAACTGAATTTTTGTCTAATTTATTTATTTGGTTTTCATTTGATTTTCGGTATTCATATTAAAATTCGATTAAATTTGAATTTACGTCAGAATATCTCACATTGAGGGGTAAAGCGTTGCCTAACAAAAACAACTCCGCATCAGGGAAATTCAAACCTGAAATCTCTTGTTAAAGATGAAGGATTATTTACCACTCCATCACGATCCTGATTGGTGTGTGTAATATATTTATAACAATCTCAAGTACGAATAAGAATAAGTTTAATTTGCAATATTTTAATCTTTTCCCTCGTACCAACTTATGGTTTTAATCCTTTTATAATATATATTTATAACAAACATCAATTTTTCAAAAAAGCATGGCCGTAATAATACATAGATTACCTACGACTTCAACAAATAACTAATGTCAAGTGGATTGGTCAAAAAAAATCAATGTTGATTTTCTCAAAAATATCAAGGAAAGTCCAAAATCTTGGACTTTGCTTGTTGAAAAGCATCAAAAAATTGATTATCAAATTTAAATATTTATATCTAGTCAAAGTCATGACGTATTTTTTTAATTCATAAGAGTTGAAAAAATACTATCTCATTGAAAAATTTGATACATCTTTCTCATGTGAATGAGCATCGAGAAATCTCCTAGAAGAGCAAATTCATTAAATAAAGCTTAAGCTTTTTAAATTAATATAAATTATAAAAACATACATTATATACATGACAAAATTATTATTTTTTTGTTCCTGTGGAGTCAAATATGAGTTGCTAACATAATGTATGTACAGTTCACATTTGTTGATTATCTAAAGAAAAAAAATTATAATGGTAATAGAATTGTAGTCATCTAAATCAAACAGGCAATCACTACAACAAATAAAGAATTTAACAATAATAATAAAATTTTCGTTATATTATATTTTTTATGGCAATAAGCATTCATAGGCAATATTCTATATAAATAACGCTAAAGACTTTAGCAACTTTGAATGCAATAACATTAACTCAACTTTCCGTTAAAAAAAATCTATTGTCAGTAAATATCTTTTTTTTTTGTAATGAACGAAGTCAGATGTGAATTCAGCCAAACTCAATAGCTTTTAATTTACATTTGAAAATTTTTATATAAATTTCTAACTCCGTATCTATACAATGTCCCTCTAAAAGAATCTTAGATTTTCTTTGTGATCTGATTATTTTAGATTAATATAATGGTCACACTATGGTACATTTTGATTTTATTCTTTTTTAAAATTAAAGTATATTATATTATGTGGGAGTGCATGAAATTAAATAAATTATTTGAAAGTTCGGTGAAACCTAGATAACCACTTACCACTACAGGAAATATAAATCATACATGGGAAAAAAGAGAAGTTAAGCTTTTATTTTTTTATATAGAAAGTACAAACAAACATAAAATAAAATAATGTCAATATTGTGTCAAGTTGGCCACATGGCTTACAATGTTGGTAACATTATAGTAATAAAAAATATAATAATAATAATAATATATTTAATATAATCTCACGAGTTTAAACAAAATTTCTACTTTATGAAGAAAGAGAAAGTAATTTTAACAAATAATGAATTTAAGTAAGACATTTAAAAAAAAAATAAGTATACAAAATAAATACCATATTTGAAGAATTTATACTGAAAATAATAAAGAACAAAATAGTACTAGTATATATTTTTCATAGTAATAAATAAGAAAACAATAAATGTAAAGTAAGATAATGAATACCTTAAATAGAGTATTTTTAGAAATAGTTGATAAAACTTCGAGGACATATAGGAAATATAGAATCAAAAGATTAAATTAAACATTAAAAGGGCACATTTTTTATTTTATTCTTTTCTTTTGACTTTTCCTATGTTTAATCACATGACAACTTGGCTACTTGGAGCATCTATTAAAGAAGTGGCTTATAAGGTCTATTGTACGTAGTTTTATTTTATATTTTTGTAAAAGATTATTTCTATTTTTCACAACTCTAAATTCGTGATTTTTTAATAATATAACATCAATTTTATCAATTACGTTAAAATTCTCGTTCGCCTCAAACAACTACTATAAGAACAAAAGAAAGAATATGTAAATGTTTTCTGCTTTTAAGTGATCTAAGTGCAACTTTACATTTTTAGCAATTAAATAAGAAACAAATTGCTTTGCATCTAATTTAATTACTCTCTACAACTCGTATATATTTTACTAGCTGTTAAGTCACACAATGCAAAGAAAAAGGCTAGCAACTTTAAATTATTCTGAAGGCCACTTTTAATATATATATATATATATATAGTAATAAAGATGAATTATCTCAAATTGTTCATCCAAATTGATTGTAGTATAAGATATTTCCAGGCTATTGGCACCAAGTTGTTCATTATATTATATGTAGCTTTTTTCCCCTTCCCCGACACATGTTTGATACCAATATTGAAGTTCGACTAATTCAGATTTACGTATTAGAGAGCTTAATTCTAGAGGCAACACTTTCAATAAGATATATTCTATATTTAGAACTCAAATCCGAGATCTCTAGTAATGAATATGAATAAATCAGATCATTCCACGGCAAATCATGTTGATGATTATATTATATACTATATGTTTGTGTCCATTAAGAGGAGACAAATTGGATATATCTTATAGGTTGGCATTGCATATGTAAATCGACCTAATCTTCAAGGCACTACTTAAAATGTAGTGGTATTCTTTAATATAATTCAATACCATGTGTGAATCTATATAATAATAATTTGTAAGAACCTTGGAAAAGAAGAAATATTCCTTAACATCTATCTTTAAACGAATAAAAAT
Organism: Solanum stenotomum; assembly: GCF_019186545.1. NCBI lineage: Eukaryota > Viridiplantae > Streptophyta > Magnoliopsida > Solanales > Solanaceae > Solanum > Solanum stenotomum. The sequence goes on from NC_064292.1 coordinate 836,333, forward strand.
TATTTAGTTAGTATATACTATATAGGGATAAGTGTGAGATTTAGAAAAATTAGTGTTATAAATCCTTGATCATTTTCTCAGAAGGCAAATAAATAATAATAACATACTCAATATATAAGTTTGAGTGATGTGTACAATATAATCCTCAATTCAAGTAAAATATAATAAAATCAAGTAAGATAAAAAAAAAAAAAAAGATAGATATATTGTAAGTATATAAATGGTTCATATAATCTGTTTTTGATTTTTTATTGAATATTCGACATTTGTTTTGATAGTGACTAATCTAAATACACGTCGTAAATTTCCATTTTAAAAAATAATTTTATTTTTAAAATTTAAATTCAAAATATTTAATTTAATATTAATTACCAATATACTAAGCTCTAACCACTCTATTACAATCTTTAGTGGCAATGATTCATATAATCGACTGTCTAACTAATTGGTTAGAAAACAGGTTATTATTTGTTTACTTGTTGACTTCTTGTCGCATTACCTTTTTTTATGTCTATTTTTTAAAAAAATATTATTTTTTTATCATTTTGATAATTCTTTAGTTTTATGTTTTCATGTGATATATTTATTATATATTACAAAACTAAAAAAAATATATTGGTATATTTTATCGTTAGTTTAATATTGCAAGATTTAAAAAATATATTATTTTCTTAAACTTCATACCAAGCTAAAATCAAATAAATAAATTTATATAGAAATATAAATATTAACAAATTTTGAATTCAATAAAACATAATAAAATTTGTATTTATAAAATTTAATTTGAGACTATGATTGATTAAACTAATCATTTGGATCAATGTTTCAAATTCATAATGAAATTAGAGTACCCTCTTAACCTTAATCGAAGTTTTCTCAACTTTAATTATTTAAATATTTTATAATATATAATATATATTATATAGTACGAATTAAATTTTACGACAATCACGAATATTACTTTATACATAACTGTTACCATTTCTTATTTGGTGTTAATGACAAGTTGTGGCCAACTTGTCCTTCCTATAGGTTTTCATTGTAGACTTGTACGTAGTTACTAACTTTTGCGATTTTGAATATATTGACATTAACTTAATATTATCGTTAAAAGAAATTTTCTTACGACAAAATGTTTTTGTTTTATGTAGTGTCAAGCCTAAATGAATTAATCAGATCATAATTTTATGGGTTGATTTTATCGCCCCTAATTAATCCTAGCTGGTTACTCTTCCAACGTAATTACTCTTCCATGCCTAAGAGATGTATTTTTCATAGATATTATTTTATTTAATTATATTTAAAATATTACAAATTATTACTTTTCATTTTTTTAAATTAAATTATTTAATTTGATAATTGAGTATATTTACTTCTGAAATATAGATAAAATTATGTGTACATTCAATTACACTGAATATATTATTATTGATATAGTAATAATACAAATAAATTATTTACTTATAATACCCTCCTTGCCGACAAAAACTAGTCTAAAAAAGAAATTAAAAAAAATTGGTGAACCATCATTACTACTTCATCTTTTTCTAACCATCATTGCTACTTCATCTTTTTCGAACCATCCGACCAAGAAATGAAGTTGCAGTAATAGTGATTATTCACTTTAATTACTAAAGGTACAAAATTTCAATCGTATCAACAAATTTCTCATTTTTTGTCATCTCATCTTTTATTATTATTACTAAGTATTACTCCCTCCGTTCTATTTTATGTGACACTTTTCGAATTTTGAAGTTCAAATAAATCTATTTTTAACTGTAAATTTTTTATAGATCTTTTAAACATTTTGAATTATAAATTATTGTGAATTATAGTACTTTTTACATAGTTTACAAATATATAAATTTCATTTCAAAAAAATTGAAGATTCCATGCGCAAATTCTTGGTCAAACTTAAACTGTTTAACTCTCAAAAAATAAAAAATATCACATAAATTGAGACATAGGGAATACTTATTTAGTAAGATCACTATCATGAAAAAGAAAAATACAAAATAAACCATGTAAGCTTTTATGTCGTAGGTTGATGCAAAGTGAAGTTAGGTAGCCAAATAAACCATGTAGCTTTTATGTCGGATTCGAGTCCTCTAGGATATAGCATTGTTTTTGTTAAGGAACGTTTTATCCTTCAATATAGGATTTTCAGAATTTTAGTGTGAATTTGAATTTAATCGAGCTCTAATGTGAGTGCAGGAGATCGGGTGGAAAAAAAAGTTAGGTAGCCACATAGATCTTTTAAAAGATGCTACTAGCTAGTACTAAACGTTTTCTAATAAAAAATAAAAAAATTCATTTGATATATATTCAATATATTTGATATTTATATTAAAACACGATTAAATTTGAATTAGCATTGAAAAAACTCACATTAAAGATAAAAATGCTCCTTAAGTTAAGGAAATTTTGTACCTTGAACTCGAATTTGAGATATTTGATTAAGAATAAAAATACTTATTATTTACTACTCCATCATAACATAGTATAACTTAATTATACCTTAGGTGACCAAGAATGAAGAAATTCTTCATATATTTGGAGCGTTTTTTCTTTAATGATATTATACGATATAAATTTAGATTAATACAAAGTATTTAGTTCAATTGATAATTAATTGATATCAAATGGTTATACTTAGGCCGGTCAAAATGACCTCAAATATGGGTAACCCGTTCAAAACAAATACCATGCATAGCCTAGACCAAGAAATATAATTGAGTCAAATAAACTTGTTTAGCTTTGGGTGTGTTCAATAAAGAGAAAAATATTTTTCAGAAAATATTTAAAAAAAATTCTTGGTATTTGATTGATAAAAAAATAATTTTTAACAATAATTTTTTAGAAAAATAAGTTCCTTAAAATGATAAAATTGTCTATTTCTAGTGGAAGCAGAAAAAATAAGTTTAACGAGTTGCGTTTCACATTGATTGAGTCTTCATCACCCTCCAACACATCTCATTTTTACCCCTACCCCGTAGCCCACATCCCAACCACCTATAGTTTTTATCTTAGATTATATACAGATACTTTTAAGAAAATATTTTTAATGACATACTAAATTCTCATATTTTACTTAAAAGAATATTTCTCTATTTGCCTTTAATGATATAGACTTATAGATCTATTGATAGGGTGGTGACCACTTATTTTCTCCTAAATTTTCCAATTGGATTATAATCACAATTAGGCATCTTTTCCTAGGAACAACTAATATCATGGCTAGGTCAAATAATGAAAAGTTGTACAATGTTTCTTTTTCACTTCTTCCTCTTTGATTTGATAAAAAAAAAAAGTGATTAGCATGCTATCTTAAATTCATTATAGTTTTGTCATTATCATTCTTTTTTTCTTCTTATCATAATAAACATAAATCAGTAAAGAATTATATTCAATGAATAATTCGTATTTGTTATTCGATATATTTATTATGCCATATGTTAGGCTTTGTTATTATGAGTAGTTGATAGTATTTGCAATAATAGTTGAATTAATTTGATGTTAATAACACATTTGAATTGAGAGTGTATTGAAAACACCTTCACTATGTCTAAGGTAGTAGTATCCTCCCAAGATCCTACTTTGTAGGATTATAAAGAATTAATTCGAAAATCTCACTGTTTGGTATCCAATCTTGATTGGAGTCCAATTAAATTCGAATTTGCGCGAAAAAGTCCCACATTGACGGAGGGTTTAAAGCGCTCCCTAATTATAGTTTCAAAATTTCGAATTTTAAGGTCATATGAGAAAGTTAGTCATTTTAGTGCATGAAACTATAGTACTTGGGCGTTGTATAAATATATATATATATATATATATATATATATATATAGTATGGTATCCGGACCAAAGCACCAAAATTGTTAGCAAATAATAATCATAAAATTACTATAATCTTATTTGCTTAATCACATTAAAATTTGTATTATTTTATAAATTGTGAAATTTAAATCATTCGATATTAATAATTAGAATGTCACATTATAGCTCAAATATGCAAGTTAGCATATTCATCACTCTAAATTTTAATTTTGTGGACAAAATCATCGACCAACTCTTTGAGAAAATTAAATAGAAAAAAATCAATACCAAAAGAATACAACATACAATTGCTTGTAGGTCAAAAAACACGTGTCAGGTGATGATTGGTTAAAATATCCCATGAAAGATATTTTTAATAATATAGTTGGAAGCACGAATAAAGATTGTGAAAGAGTGACAAGTATTTCTTCATTTTTAATCAAAGATCTCGTACTTGAATCTCCCTGAATACGAAGTCGCCTTAATCAGGAAATACTTACCTTCTAATATGAGACTTTCCACACAAATATAAATTAAATCGGATTTCAATACAAATAACAAGCATCGAACGGAAAATTATAAAAATGGTTGGAACCACCGACAACCGGCTGTAGCCGGTGGTCACGAGTCATAATCAAAAGGTATCGTGAAGCTTGTGGGAATAGTAATATATATGGGGGACAAAAGGTGACAAGTTGAAAGATTTACCAAATTTGGAAAATTTAATTTTGGGAAAAACAAGTGTTTATCAACGTAAGATATTTGCCTTAATAGGAAGGACCAATAAAAATCATGATATTTTGTACTTTCTATTCCGTCTTATTTTATGTGATATAATTTGAACATAATATTTTTTTAAAAAATAAAGACTTTTGAAACTTAAAGTCTAAATAATTTTTTAGATATTTGTGTAAATTTAATTAATTTATTCTTGAAGATAATTTACTAATAAACATCTCCTTAATTTATGAGTTAATTCCTTTAATTAGGTTGAAAGTAAGTAGTAAACCAATGTTCATCATCTTTTGATAGTGGAAAAAGATATTGGAAGTACAATAAAAAAATAAATATGTGAAACAATTTTGGGGAATACAAATGGGATAATTTCAACAATTTCACAACTGTTGGGCTCTGACTTTGAAGATGCTGATATATTTTTTGAATCAATTAAAAGAGTTTGTTTGATATTATTGTTGGAAAGTCAAAATATTTATTTTGAGAAAAGAAAACACTTAATTTGAAAAATGAAGACGTTTGATAAATTAGTAAAATTACTTTTCAATGGAATCACTAGATCACTTATTAGATGTCTGTCTAAGCATAATATTTTTCATAATCAATTCCAAACTTTAGAACTTAAAAATTTCAATCAAGGGTTGAAATAACTCCCGAGTGTATCGGAACCTTGCGTCCCATCCACCTAACTAAAATACCCTTCGAAATAGTGTAATCATCAAAATCTGAATGGGACCTCTAAAACCTAAATGTTGACTTTGATCAACCCTCTTACGTTTCAAACTTTCAAAAACTCACAAACTCATTCAAAATACATCCGACCATCTGATAAATCGAATCACTCATTCCCACAACTCAAAAATATCATTTTATAGCAATGAAGACGGTCAAACAAAGTAAAAGAAACAAAAATCACAAAATGACCTTCAGAATTGTTACAATAATTCATAATAGATTAGCAAAAGTTTTGTACAAGAATATCCTAGTAGATATTACTATGAGTTTTTGATGGATGAACCTGCCAAAATTCATGAATAACTCATAGCCTTCTACTTATAATGTCGTATTTATTAAATTTAGATGTTTTTCTTAAGTTAAGGGTACATTGAAAATGATATTTCTATCTTACACAAAACAAGAATAAAATTTGCGTATAACTCCATTTCTGAAACCACAACATGTTACTATTGTTGTAATCTTTAGGTGAGATATTTTTCTTGTACAAAGATATATATACATGTGATAAATATGCTAAAAAGAAATAATCTATCAAGAGGTAATATAATTATATCTTGGTCCAAATTCATGGTCCCTAGCTCTTTATAATCCTTTAAGCTAAGATAGAACTTTAGGACACATAGAAATAAATGGATTGCATCCAATAAAAGGAAAGAAAAAGGTGAAAGCAACACTATCTTAGTTATGATTGCCAGCTAATAGGTATTTCATATTTTTCATCCATTTTAGATTCTATATAGTGATATTTTGAGTTAAGATGTAACTAAACTTTCATTAAAAATAAAAATATTGCAGATACTTATTATTTTCAGAAAATAATATTACAGAAACTATTTAAAAAGTTAAAGAGTTTTTAGTTTGATAATAAAATAATTTGAAAGTGATAAATCGACAATTAAAAAGAAAAGAAAATCTTAATAGCTCAGCTGATTAGCGAATTTCATTTTGTTGATGATGAGTAATTTCATATCATGTAATAACCTCCCTCTTGCCCCCATCCCCTCCCCCACCCCCAAAAAAAATGTTTTTTTTATTTTTTTATTAAAAACAATTTAAAATGAAAGTGATAAATCGACAATTAAAAAAAAAAGAAAATTTTAATAGCTCAGCTGATTAGCGAATTTCATTTTGTTGATGATGAGTAATTTCATATCATGTAATAACCTCCCTCTTGCCCCATCCCCTCCCCCACCCCCAAAAAAAATGTTTTTTTATTTTTTTTATTAAAAACAATTTAAAATGAAACAATGAGTAATAGAGTAAGTAGATAAGATTTTATTGGTCCATGAAATCCAAGTCTGTTGAAACTTGTGACAAGTTTTTTTGTTGTTTTTAAGGTCAAGCAACGTGGTAACTTGTTGTCCTAGGATATACTATTGTTTAATAGGAAGACATTTATTAATGAAAAAAAAGGTTTGAATTTAGGCTTATGTTTTATGAACATGGGGCTACATGTCCAACAAAAAACTCATATTTCAACCCTTCATTAAATAGGTCAATTATTATTGGTATTATTATAAAATATACAAAACTTAACAAATATTACTCTCTCCGTCTCATTTTATGTGACACAATTTAATTTGACATGATATTTTAGAAAAAAAGGAAGAATTTTGAAACTTGTGGTCTAAAATAAATCTTAGATACTTGTGTGGTTGAAAATTATTTCATTAAGGGTAAAAGAATTTTAAAGTTAAATTGTTTCTAATTATAATAAGGTGACATTTTTTTGTGACGGATTAAAAAGGAAAAGGTGTCACATAAAATGAGACAGAGGGAGTATGATTTATGTGGTTGTGTTCAACTAAGCATTTAATTTAAGAAATTAAGAAAAAAATTATCTTAGAACAGATGAAAAATGTATTTTTAACCTATGATCTTTGAATATATTATGACATATTTATAGCTATACGATTATGCAATTAGTTGAAAAGTTAAACACGGTTAAAGCCACTTGATTCCACATGAAATATGCTTAATTTCTATAATGAACATAAATATTCATTGTTTTAGACTTAATTAGACAGTGAAAAATAATTTTGGATCACATTATTCACATTGCTTAGTGCTTAATCAATGGTTTCCGTATAATTAATTAGTAGTACTACTACTACATTTGGTTAATAAAAGATTTAAAGATAGGAAGATATATGGAGATCGAAAAGCTTATCTTAAATTACTCCAAGTGGCAAGTAGTAGTACTAAGTTATCGTAGTTTTAATACTATAAATTGTGATAGAAGGGTTGAGATTTCTTCACTTTTAATTAAAGGTTTTAATTTCAGTTTGATACTCCTATTGTATCAGAAGTGTCATTCTAATAAATGAGCTCTATATAATACGTAAATCTAAATTTAATTATGTTATTTTACTTCAAATAAATTTTAACATTGCTAGAATGGTGATACGTTATCCAATCTTAATTGCCGTATCATTTCTTTATATTGTTTGGGACAAATATTTAAGTCTTCCATATTTATTTATTTTTGGTGAAAGTCTTCCATCTCTTAATTATTAATAATAAAATAATTGCACACCAGAAAGACTTTAGGTACTGGAAAACAAAGAAGTACGTGCCTTATTAATTTCACGTTAGGTTACCCCTATGTCGTATACTTGTCGTCTTTACTTTATCATAAATTTAAGATAAAATTAGTTAACTTTTTTTATTTTACTTTTAGTAGTAATCATGCTCTAAAACTATCAACACCTCAATTATGACATATAAATAAAGCAAATATTCAATTAAGAAAGATTATATTTTAAAGGGAAAAAGGAAATATACCATTGAACTATTGTAAATGGTATGCAAATACCATCCGTCGTATTTTGGGACATTGATGTTCCTGCCATCCAAAAACTAGATCATATATATCCTTTATACTAACGGACATGACGAAGGATATCTGCATACCATTTACGCTAGTTCGATGGTATATTTGTCCTTTTTTCCTATTTTAAAACATATATAAGGATAAAAAAGGCAAACACCCCTCTTTATTAATAAATTCTTAAGAGATATATAAATGAAAAAAATACGATAAATATTTTAAGACAGAGAGAGTATAAGCACAAAATAAATAAAACCAAGAGAGGATAATAAATAATGAGCTACAACCTCTACTTTCCCAGTTTGTTGCTTTTGAATTTTAAAAGGAACTATTATAACTATTTTAGATTTTAGAATAAGTCAGATTAACATAGTAAGTAAGGTACATAACAAATTAAAGTACTTCATAAAAATTCTTTGCAAATTTAATCCTTTTTATCTTTTGTCTTATTGTTTTTTTTTCGATAACACGAAGAGATTAATGATACTTCTTTATTTTTTGAGTTATTTTATGTCATCATTGAACTTTTCCATACTACCAAACATGCCCATATCTTTGTGAATATACACTTGAGTACCAAAAATTACTTAGCATGCCGACCTACACCTCCAAAACATCAAGCACATGTTTTATATTTTGAGGAGATAAATTAGCACATGTTATAAAATTTTACTTTATTTGGGGTAGGATGTGTGACATGTGGGGGGAGGGGGGGAGCTTTAGTATTCACATCTATTCCATGTCTACATCTTGCATAAAAATAATTACTTTGACTTTTATAATTTTCATAAGTAGGATTCATGCCAAGTGGAGTTTTTGGTAAGATTCTTTAATTTATTTTGTTTCTCAAGATAAAAAGAAATGAGAAAAATTTCATCTTGTGTAACGATTGATATTTTAATGTGATCGCATTGTTACTGTTAAGTCTCCATATTTTTGAAGGATGAGTTTTTTGGTCTTTTTGTATGGATTTGAACAATCCTTCATTTATATGCTAGCTTTTGAGATTGAGTTAGACCATACTTTTATATCTATCATGGTATCAGAATCAGATTGATTATCACAATTCCTGCGCTTTGCCTTTGTTGTTCTTGATACACGCACCAAGCTTTCAATCCTTGTTTGAAGGGGTTGTTAAGTCTCCCACATCGATGAGGAATGAGTCCGTTGGTCTCTTTTTATATATATAATATATGAATTTGGATAATCATCTCATTACAAGCTAGCTTTAGAGGTTGACTCATAGATCATGAACATATCTATTAGTTTTCTCTCTTTTTTCCCTTTCATTTTGCTTTAAGTAATTATTTAATTATTTTATTTTATCCTTTATCTATTTCGAATCCTATTTTTCTATAGGTTTATTTTTTATATGAAAAATGAGACAACATATCTAATGTTATATTTATTTACTAGATATGAGACCCCGTCTCAGCACGGGGCCCAATATATGTTACTGTTTCTGTTTTAATTTATGTGGTACATATGAAATTTGAAATTAATCAATTTTTTAGTATGTTTTTATATATTTTAAGTTGCTAATTATTTGTATTTAGAGTATGTTTTACGTAAATATATTAGAAATCACAATAATTAACAAGTTAATATAAAAAAAAACTTATAAAAAATTCATTGACTTTTGAAATTTCATTTGTATCACATAAATCAGGACCGAGTAATATATATGAAAATTACATAAAACGTACTATAACTCACAATAATTAGCAACTTAAAATATCTATATATCTATATTTCTCCCAATTTATGCGGTATAGATGAAATTTTGAAAGTTAACAAAAACTTTTTATATGTTTTGAAATATTTTAAGCTATTAATTATTATGATTTATAATACTTTTTACA
>NC_064292.1:850441-897677 GCF_019186545.1 Solanum stenotomum
AAATTTGGACAAATTAGATAAATAGTAATGTTAGCTTCTAAAAAATGTGACATCATCATTTACATATCCAACTTTTATATATATAAAAAAAGAGTTAAAAAAGAAAAAATAAGTGATTTAAGAAAATTATATAAATAACATTAATGATGAGATGAAGATTAAGAAAAAACGTCAAATAAATTAGTTGTATTGATGATGATAAAAGTTAAATAAATCATTTTTTCTATTATTTAAATTTTTAACATAAAATTTCCAATGTTTTAAAGTTAAAAATAAATGTTAAAAATTAAAAAAAAAATGGAGGCAATAATTATTTTATTAAAGAAAAATATGTGTAGAAAAAGTAGAAGTAGATGAAGCCAAATGAGTAATAATAGTAATTCTAATAAGGACTAATGAGTAATAATAATAATTCTAATAAGGACTAATGAGTAATAATAATAATAATTGCAATGTTAGTCCTTGGTGTTAGTCCTTCTATTAATGTACAATTGTTTTTCCACATTGTACAACTAATTAATGCAGTGAATAGTTAATGTACAAAATTGTATGCATGTTGTACAAGAGTATTAATGCAATGTTGGTCCTTTCCAACTCTCATTTCTAAATAAGAAGTAAAATATACAATATAATATAATAGATAATGAAATAATACGTAACAATTATCCAGTATTGGTGACAAATGTATGGTCGGCAACGACAAAATTGATAAATGTGATTCCTTTTCCATGTTAAAAATTTGTTGTGGGTGGAATACTCATATTAGTAAGTATTTTTTTTTTAAAAAAGGGTGCAAAATTAAAATGAATAAATAAAAGTGAAATAGGAAGTATATAATCAACATCTCAACATAAATTTGGATATTTATTCATAAAGTAATGTAGTCGACAAATGAGCAAATTATAATTATGATAGACCCTAGAAAGTAAAAAAGAAAATATTTCTCATCTCAAATTATCTATCGTATTTTTTTTATACGCTTCTAAAAAAATAGTATTAATCAAGAAAGATATTTATTATTTTATCCTCTTTTTAAGTTGTAAGATATAGACTCTTTTCATTAAATATTTATAGTCTTTAAGTACAATAACTATTAAGACAAAATGAAATTAAATACGTGATTAATTTGGACTTAGAACTTCTAAAATAACAAACAATAATTTGAAACAATTACTTTTTAAAATTAGGAAAGATAAGTTGAGATTAAAAAAAAAGTATATATCGAAGTACAAGATAAAGAGGTCACTACAACTATTTTCTTACTCGAATAACTTATATTATAATATACCATGTCAAAAAATCAAATTATAAGTATATAACAATATTTATTCAAAACAACGTTACTGATTCTAGATTCAGAATTCGTTAACAAAAATCATTTCACACGAAATAAAAAAAAACTATATTCTATGATTTCATATTTGCAGATATTTAAAAAAAAAAAAGATTTCAAGGGCTAATCAATCAACCAAAGTAAATATCTATGCATGTGAAATACAAGAAAAATGGAGCTTTCACAGTCTGAAAGAAACAAGGTAAAAGTAAAGACAAAAGAATACAAAACAATAAAATAAAATAAAGAAAATTCCAATGAACACGTGATAATCAACGTTAAATTTAAAGTTGCAAAATGTACAGCTCAAGAATTTTTTTTTAAAAAAATAATTATTAATTTATAGGAACAAATACTCCTTTTGTAGAAATTAATAAATTTATTTAATTTTTTACTTATCCTTTATAAAAAAAATTATTTGGACATTTATCAAACTAAGTGAAATCTATTACTTTCTTCTAATGTTAGCTCTATTATTGCGTAAAAATATAATGTATAGAAATCAGACTTAAATTTTCAAAATATAAATAATAGAATTAATTTAATAAAAATAAATATTTATAATAAAAACTGTCAAACGAAACGAAGGGGAGTAATTATTTAATTAAATAGCATAGGTTCCATGCTTGATTTTTCCAAAAGAAGATAAAATGGGACAGACGGTTGCATTTAATAGCTAACTTTTTATTTTATTTATTATTTTTATAATTTAATGTATTACACTTTTCATCCATGATAATTATAAATTATTATGATAGAAGGATGAAATTTTAACCAAGCATTAAAAATGTATAAATCTCAAAGAGAAAGGCACTCCAAGGTGTGGCCGGAGGGAAATCGTTATTCACGAAGTCGTCACATGTTTAAATTTCAAAAATATAAAAAGAATGAAAAAAGTTTTAACCTATTTAAACGTTTACGAAAAATAATTATAATATTTAACTAGATATATAAATTAATATACACATTATTATACATAAACTATGTATACTATATATTCAGTCAATTGACTATCTAAAATTTACCTTTTAAGTAAAGTTTGATTTTATATCTTGTAATTTTCTATCTCATCGTTTTTCTATTTCCTTTTTTAATTAAAAAATACAAATATATGGAGTATATTTATTAACTAAGTATTATTTTAATGACAAACTATTTATATATCAAATCCCCCTACCCCACCAATATGTGAGTAAATTGACTCAAACATTTATTAATTGTTAATAAAAAGAAATAAGAAAAGGAATTATTTTTTAAATTTATATAACACTTTCTTTTAGTTAGTCCTCGAAAAATGGCATATTTTTATATTTAATAATTATCTAATTTTAAAATATTTATTTAATTCTTAATATGATTAGGCCACAAATTATAAAAGTTTTTTTTCTTAAACTTCATATTCAGTCAAACTATAACATATAGGACCCGTTTGGTAGGCGGTATTAGATAAATAATCCATGAATTAAAATTTAATCAATCTAATACATTATTTGGTTACTTTATTTAATTTAATCTATGGATTTCTTATCCATCATATGTGGTCTTATCTTATCCCTAGAAAATGGAGGGATAACTAATCCAAGGTTTAACAAACCTTGGATAAGATCCCTAAATGACTAAACTATCCCCTTATTCCTTTTCCTAAATTTCTTTTGTAATTTAATTTCCTTCTTATTTATATTGAATGGTTATAAATGTTCTTTTTTAATTCTCCAAATTCGTTTTGTGTAATTTAATGATTTCACTAAAAAAAAATTCTCCATTTTTTTTTAATTCAAGATAGTTTGTCGATTAACCACTTGAACTATTTTTTTTTATATTTTTAAAAAAAAGAAGCTTTAGGTATTGAACAATTTAACTAGTCTTAAATCTATGTTAAGTTTAAGATATACTTGATCAACAAAAATTAGAAATACACCGTGCCATTAATGATCTCCTTAGTGGTACATCACACATTAAAATTAATAACAATTTATATATATATATATACACACACACATATTTGACTTAACTTGTTAAATGGAATAGAAAATTCCACAAAAAAATATATTGTCCGGCAGTTATCTACCTTGACCCAATTACATGAAATTAGCAATCTCACAATAACACAAGGGTATAATAGGAAAGACATTTTTTTGTAGAGTTTTAAATCAAACACAAGATTAAGTGGAAAGTGATGAACCAAACACTTGACAAAAAATAATTCATGCACTACTAATCCCTGCGTTACTAATCTCTGCATTATTAATCCCTGCATTATCAATGTTTGTACCAAGCGACCCTATAATTGACGAAGAAAATAATACTCCCTCTATCCCACTATATATGACTCACTTTCCTTTTAAATCAATCCAAAAAAAACCAACACATTTCTATTTTTAATATGCTTATTTTACTCTTAATGAAATAATTTATATTCATACACATTTCTATCACTTATTCCAAATCACAAATTTCACAAATTTTTCTTTCTTTCTTAAATTTTGTGTCAAGTGAAACTAATTCGTATAAAATGAGACGAAAAGAGTAGACGACGACACAACAACAACCCTTCCATTTTTGAAGAGAGAAAAATAAAAAATAAAATAAATAAATATTAGTTTTTCCCAAAAATAGGAATAACCAGCCAAATGTCCTTCAGTCACACGTCCCATCTTTCCTCTTTCTTTCTCTGTACTTTCTTTAAATAAAACAAACAAAATACTCTTTCCATATAACACTTTGGTCGTTTAGTCGGAAATAAGTTATCTTAAAATTAATTATTATGAGATAAATTATTTCATCATATATAATTTCAATATTATCTAATACATTTAATTAAACGCATGATAAAACAATCCTATTTTTTTATTTCTGAGATTATTATACATTATACCTCGCACTAAACAATTCATAATATCTGCCCTTTTATCTTTCTAAAAATAAAATAATTCAACAAATACATACAAAAATAATAATAAAATTTCATGAATTTTATACATTTTATACAGTCCACCATTCTTCTTCTTCTTCTATAGCTTCACTTTTCCTCCATTTTTTCACCTATATATATATATACACCCACCACTTCATATATCTTAACAATCACTCTTTCTTCTACTTCTCTCTATTTATTTTTCTCAATTTACAAAATAAAATATGTAAGAATCACTTTCATTGCTTTGTTTTTGTTGAGCTTCTCACTTTCATTGCTCTGTTTTTGTTGAGCTTCTTCAATTTGTGTTCTCGACTTTTCATGATTCAATTTTTCTTGGTAAATGTTTGAAACATATATAATATAAGTTTGAAAAAACAAAAAAGTTAATTAAAAAAAGTGAGAATTTTGAATTTGTTAAAAGGAATGATGTTGGATCTCAATCTAAGTGCAATTTATGATGGGAAACATTCGTTAGCCGATGAATCGGGAAGCTCCAATTCATCGGCAAGGAATGTAGAGGCTAGTAGTAGTGCCGGAGATGACGAGACGTGCTCCACACGCGCCGCTGCCGGCAGCGGCGATATGTTCGCTTTCAATTTCGACATACTTAAAGTTGGTGGTGGTGGTGGAGGTGAAAATAGCCGGAGCTGTAGTAACAATGATGATGAAGAGGGATATGTAGTAACAAGGTCCGAGTTCGTGACTCAGCAGTTGTTCCCAGTGGACAACAATGCTGAGTTGAATCGGACCCACACCTCTCGGACATCTGATTGGGTGGATCCACAGACGGATCCACCCAATACTGTTAGTTTCCGAGAGGTGCAGCAAATGGGACGCCTACAACAGCAACAACAGCCAGTTAAAAAAAGTAGGAGGGGACCTAGGTCCAGAAGCTCACAGTACAGAGGTGTTACTTTTTATAGAAGAACTGGTAGATGGGAATCACATATATGGTTTGTGTTACTTTTTTTTTTTTAATTTTTTTTTTTTTGTTATATTGTTTGAGTAATTTGGTTAATTTACTTTGTGTAGGGACTGTGGAAAACAAGTATATTTGGGTATGTACTATGTAATTGTTATTTTTATTATTATCTAATTGATTTATGATTTTTTGGAGTTTTGATTATGCCTATTCTAATTCTGTTTTGGGATTTTTTGTTGTTGGTTTGTGTATAGGTGGATTTGACACTGCTCATGCAGCTGCTAGGTAAATGATTATATAATTTTTGTTATGTAGATAGTTTGTCATATCATTTCAGATGGATTGATGAATTTTTACTTCATGGTATCAGAGCGTATGATAGAGCTGCAATTAAGTTTCGGGGTGTTGATGCTGATATAAACTTTAACCTTAGTGATTATGAGGAAGATATGAAGCAGGTTAGAAATGTTAAAAATTTGTGTTAGTACTTAAACATGTTAAGCTCAATGTTTCTAAACATGGATTTTGTACTGTTTGTGAACTAATGTAGATGAAGAACTTGAGCAAGGAAGAATTTGTGCACGTGCTGCGACGCCAGAGTACTGGTTTTTCGAGAGGGAGCTCGAAATATCGAGGAGTAACGTTGCATAAATGTGGGAGATGGGAGGCTCGGATGGGGCAATTCCTTGGAAAAAAGTAAGATACTATACTTATTGAAGTTGTTGTAGAAGTAGAAACTTTATTCATTAACAATCTTATCGGAGTGGATACTTTTTTCGTTGATATCGTTGTAGGAGTAGTCTCAATTTAATGTTTTTGATCGTATCCACCCAAAATACCATTGTACCTGCTTCGGATCCTCCAAAAGTGTATTACGTTTGAAGGATCTGATATAGTTGTGGCAACATTTTTGGAGGATCCGAGTATCATGTATCTTAAGAATGCGTATTTGAAGAAGAAATCAGTGGGACTATAATATTCATGGTGGGGATTCCACTGCTTACATTGCAGGTATATATATCTTGGGCTATTCGACAGTGAAGTAGAAGCTGCAAGGTCCTAATAATCACGAATTTTATCTTCGTAATATGAATTTACTACCCTTAATATCTCAACAATAATCAACCAACCGGTATCTCCCTTTTTATTTTATGCAAATTAGGGCGTATGATAAGGCCGCGATCAAATGTAATGGAAGGGAGGCTGTTACCAATTTCGAGCCAAGTACATATGAAGGGGAAACAAACTCTAACCCTCAGAGTGAAGGTTCGTTCATAAACGCTTGCTATATTCATAAATAATGTCGCTCAATGTTGTTGTTGTTTCATTTATAGTATGCGTATAATGCAGGTAGCCAACAGGATCTTGATCTAAACTTGGGGATCGCGACTTCTTCTCCGAAGGAAATTGAAAGGTCTTCGAGTTTCCAGTATCATCCTTATGATATGCAAGAAGCAACGAAATCACAGGTATAAAACAGAGTAGTTTACAAAGAAATGCTGCAACAGATTGAATTTGATAGTCTTCTACTTTCCAATTATGAATTATCCCTTTTGTTTCGTTGTATCTATGTTGCTCGCTCTTCAAAAATGTTGCCTCACCCATGTCAGATCCTCTAAAAATACACTACTTTGGAGGATCTAACACGGTTACACGGACCGTCTAACATGTTTGAAGAGTCGAAGCAACATGACTTTCTCTTAGATTGAAATGATAATCGGTTTTCCTTCGTGTTTTCTTGATTCCACAGATGGACAAATCTGGTTCACCGATAGTTAGTAGTTCACATTACAAGGCATTACCTGCAGTGACATCTGAACAAGCTCACTTGTGGAATGGAGTATATTCCAATTTAATTCCCAACTATGAGGTACAAAAATGTTCATCCTGTTTTATAGTTTTCTGCAGTAATACCCGTAGGTTGAGGGTTCGAGTCACACTGGAGGATGAGTCGGAACACTATTGATCCTCCTAGGGATGGGGTGGGAAAAAAAAGATGTGCATATGCTTTTCGTAAGTATTGGATTGTTTTCGGATGGTAAAAATGCGAAGTACTAATCTTGTGGCTACAGCATTTTACTGTACAGGTTAAGTTCTATGTAATGACAGTGCTCTTCATCAGTATAGTTTAACTTGTTACAGCATGTTACTTACTATCTGCTACTCGATGCTCGAGCTAAGTAACTAAATGGACTTTGCAGGAAAGAGTATCCGGGAAGAGAATAGACGTAGGTACCTCCCACGGACACCCAAACTGGGCAATGCAAATGCATAGTCAGGTCGGAACAACGCCAATGTCAATGTTCTCTGCTGCAGCATCATCAGGATTCTCAACTCCGGCTACCACTGCTTCGGCCTCTCAAATGTCTAGTCCCAACAATCCGAACACTCTCAATCTTTCCTTTGCTTCATATTCGTCACCATCAACGAATACAACTCAATACTATTACCAGATCAGGCCACAACTACCACCACCTTCATAACATGTATTTTCCCCAGCATTACTATTAATACATTTTACATATAACTCAAAACTGATTCCATTTGTAAGAATTGTTTGTTATCAATTCATTTACATGTTGATTTTAAGTCACAACTTGTAAGAATTGGAATGTGAAGATTCAAATTTCCATCATATTTTGAGCTTTTCCTTGCTTATTGTTGTGATCTTGGGAGCAAAAGAAGCTCAACTATACATAGTGACCTTGTTCAATTGTCGATTGTCTATATACATTTATGGAGTATCGTCTTTCTTCTTTACAAATAACACAGGAGCACCCCAAGATAAATTTATATTGTTAACTGAACACATTATGAAGTATGAACTTTACCTCAAGTTTAATTCTCGATTTCTCACCTTATAATCTCAAGACTATAATCTTCGGATAATTTTGTCTGCTAACCAAACAACTTTTTTCACAATTACTAGAGCAGAGCAACACAATCGTTCATGCTGGGGCCTAATCTACCCCCACACACTTAAATAAAAATTGAAAATATAATTGTTTTGGCTATCAAAATTATTATTTCACATTGAACAATCACACCATTATTTTTCCTAGTTTCACATCATGGTATTTGTCTTTTTAGGCAATTATTGAGAGTTGTCACTCAAATCTTCCATTAAATGCTTCTAGCCTGTTTTTCCTTGGTTGAGTCTTTTCATTGCTTATATTATATTATAAATAAAGAGAAAAGAAAAGTTTATATTTGCATATAAATTTAAATTTCAAAAAAAAATTATTTGAACAAATAATCACTCATAAATTTTAACTCTAACTTCAAATAGCTTCTTTTTTTGGGAAAAAAGGACAAATATACCCTCGAACTATCGTAAATGGTATGCATATACCATTCATCATACTTTTGAGACATTGGTACTCCTTCCGTCCAAAAACTAGAGCATATATGTCCTTCACTCTAACGGAAGACTAAACAGAGACACGTGACACAATCTTATTCGTCGATTCGATATTTAATAAATGTCGGTTCGGTGAATAAGATTATGACACGTTTAGTATAAAGGGTATATACGTTCTAGTTTTTGGACAGCAGGGGCATCAATTCCAAAGGTATGACGGATGGTATTTGCATACCATTTACGATAGTTTAGGGGCATATTTGTCTTTTTTCGTCTCTTTTCTTAGCTTCAACAAAATATTTTCCCAAAGCATATACTTTGCACATAATTATTTATTTATTTTTCAGAAAAATCTCATAAGTGTCCCACTTTCTTCATTATATGACCTACTTTAATTGTCTACGAAATGACAACATAACAGTAACCTATATTCCTAGGGACTACTTTCATTGTCTTGACATGTTTAGTATCTTTCCAAACACAAATGCCACATGTTTTTTATATATAATTATCTAGTATATATATTCCAAATATACTTATCTGATTAATTCAAATTTATAATGTATAGTATCTATTTAAGAGGAAGCGCTCCTCACGAGGAGCTTTTCTATTCCCGGGGCTCTATTTCGAAACCTAAGGATGGAGGATTCCATCCATCTCATAAACCGCTTGGTGGGTACATGGTAGTATCTTCTTTTATTAATTTTTCCACTTGTATTTAGTACCCCGCTTGTTATTTGATTAATTCAAATTTGTATCAAAAAAATTCACTTAGGAACGTAAAACACTCTCTACTAGAGAAAACTACTTACAAAAGGCTCGAACGTAAAATATTTGATTAACAATGGAGTAATGTATCACTCCACCACAATTTTGGTCATCCCTGTTTTCAACCTAAAACTTACTGTTCTTAGAAACTGTACACTTTAAGTTCCCTAGTCATGTGTTTGGCATGATAGAAAATGTTTTTGATAAAAAATGTTTTTTTTAATAATAAGTGATTTTTTTACTTTTTTTGAAGTGTTGAATAACTAAGCGAAAAATATAATCCAAAAAATATTAAAAGACTATGATGTTGAGATGGGACGGAGAGTGATGGTTCGGGGTTGGGGGTATTGGGTGTGTGGAAAAAAGAGACAATAAACTTAGAATGTCATATACGAAACTTGTTTTCTTTGCTTTTATTAGGAATTAAAGTCATTTCCTCATTTTTGAGGAACTTGTTTTCCTTGAGAAAATATATTTTTTACCAACCAAACACAAAAAAATTAAAAATATTTTTTTCCGTACCAAACACATGCTTATAAAAAGGAGAATATATATCTAACAATAATAGCATATCCAATGTAATCTCACATTGTAAAATTTGAGAAAGGTCATATGTACACAATCTTACTCCTATTTTAAGAAAATAAAGACGTTATTTCTGATAAACCTTTGACTCAAGTTTAAAGTTAAATTCCTTATGACCTAGTAATCAATTTTGTGACTATATAATGTGATACTATATATTTTCATTGTAAGCCTAATTTTATTTTAGTGTTGTACTTTTCTTTAGTAAGGTATCCAAAGCATATTGTATACTTATTATAATATATGCATGCAAAAAAAACAATTACACTAGGTTAAAAGTTGTACATGTCATCAGATAGGACATTTTAAAAGTATATTGTCAACAACCAAAACTAATTTCTGAAAAAAAGAAAAAGATAGAAAAAGAAAAAGAATTGGAGAGGGAGATGCCACGTATATTTATCATAAAATTAAATATAATACAAATGATTGAAGGGGACATAATAAATCTGCCTTTTCCCTTATCTCAATTCTTGTCTTCTTATTTCTTTTAATTTCTTTATTATTGCCCCTCTTGACATTTAAAAGAAATTATTTTTAAAAAATAATATTTTAAATTATAATTTGAAATAAAATATTTTGATAAACGAGGCCTTAAATGGTAGAAAATAAATAGTATGTTTATCTTCAACTTAAATTTTAATTCTTTTCTCCTCTATGTATACTTATTTCTTTTTTCGTGTTGTCGACGATTATGAGCTAGATTTTCAAAATTAAATTATTTTATTTTATTATGTTTGATTCATGTCTTCGAAAATAAGTTCTTTTTTATTCATCTTCTATAATCGAGAAATCTCTTAATGTCAGTAGTGCAAGTTTCGAAATACAATGAATAATTCTCTTTCCTTTAACAACCTTCCCCCACCATCATACATATATCAACAACTCCTTCAATCTTCAACCAAAAAAAAAACTCCATGAATACGACGTAGATTTTATCTCTATCCTTTTTTAATAAAAAAAGTTGTAGTTTTCAATCTCCACGAACCGATAACACGTAAAAACAATCATAGTTCAAAGGTATTTATGCCTTTATTTTCTAAGATTTANGTTTCGAAATACAATGAATAATTCTCTTTCCTTTAACAACCTTCCCCCACCATCATACATATATCAACAACTCCTTCAATCTTTAACCAAAAAAAAAAAAAACTCCATGTTTGAGTAGGCTGGTTAGATATACGACGTAGATTTTATCTCTATCCTTTTCTAATAAAAAAAGTTGTAGTTTTCAATCTCCACGAACCAATAACACGTAAAAACAATCATAGTTCAAAAGTATTTATGCCTTTATTTTCTAAGATTTACTTGTTATCATCACCGTCTTTCATGTATTCATTGATTTAGTGTAAAATAGTGGCTATGAATAACTTTTTCAGCATGACAAATAGTGTATGATTTGAATTAAAGGAGCAAATAAATATTAGTAGCAAGTACATTACAAGTGGTTCAAAGTGAAAAGATCCTCCTAGCATGTACCATATAAATTTGGTTATTTCTCAACTTTACATGTGAAATGCAATGCATTTGTACTTTACACTATTCTCACATAATCTTCCTTTTTTTCATTCGCTATTCGGTACTCACATTAGAGTTTGATTAAATTTGTATTTGCATCGGGAAGTCCTACATTGGGGTGAAACTATCCCTAACAAATGTGACTCCATACTCAGAGGAATTCAAACTCGAGACATTTGGTTAAGAATAAAAAGTACTTACCACTCCACTACGATCCTTGTTGGTTACTATTCTCACATTATCAATTGCTCTTTCCTTTATGCTATTTTTCAATTTTTTAATTTACTCCACTTAGGTTTGAGAAGTTCTTTTGTCCTATGTTATTCCTCAAACATAGACCTTTTTTTTTGCTACACACCTATGATGATTGAATTAATAGTAGGAGGACAAAGAACTATGACCTATATATGGCTTTTCATACACATGGTAGGTCCATAAGTTTGGTGGATTTTAATTGCTCATATCCATGGGTCCTTTTACTCACTTTTTGTTGGATTTGGGTCAGATTTTGTATTGCTAAAGCTAGGGGGTTTTATGTTTTTGGTGTGGGCCTTACATTGTAGATATTTTTCTTCTACCTGTAATAGATTAATATTAAAATTTGTGGCACTAAATTAGACACCCCATTGTTGAGGTGTGTGGAGGGGGATGGGGAGAATAGTCCCCTTTGTACTCCAAAATTTGGTCATTTAGTTTAAATAGTTTTATATCTGAACTATCATCTATGATTAGCGTTGCGTTTGTTCATAAAATCTTCATTGACCTGACATATACAAAGATTCTATTTGTTGGTACAATATTTTTATTGACTTCTTTAAAATCTTAAACTCTCCCATTTCAAATTGAAGGTATTGATGCCATGATAGAAACAAGACCACAACTAAGAAAGTGGAGAATAAGATGGTGGATGTTGCGGTTGGAATAAATTTATTTGTATGCATGATAGTTTTAACATTTAATCTTAACTTTTAACCTTGTACAAATTCACTAAGATTTACCATAGTGAAATTATTATTCCACGTGACATAATTATGAAACAAAAGAGAGAGTGTGCACGCATCATCTGAAATTAGTCGTGTATTATGCTGACTATTGGGTGATAGTTAAGATAGAAAACTCACACTCTCAATAGTTCAGATATGAAACTCAAAAGACTAAGATAATTTATATATGTTTTTGACACTTTTTTAAGTTGAAATCAAACTATTGAATGCCTTCCATCTTCTTGTGTTGTATTTGTACTCCCTCCCATTTATGTTATATTTATGTAGTCTTATCATTTTTAGCTATTACTAATATAAAATTAGCAACTAACAACAAATACTATACCCCCCCACCCCCACCCCCAATCCTAAGCAAATGAAAAATCGACTATATGAACCCTTACTACCTATATCACTTATTTACATCTCTTGCAATCTAATATTATATACATCTTTTACTTACTTTACTTGTAGATTATGCAAATCAAATTAACATATTAAACATAAAAAAAAAAAAAGACTAATTAATATTATCACTTATTAATCCTAAATTAAGAGGGGGTGGTGGGGTGTTGGACTAAGTAGGATTTTGAAGGGATGGCCTTTAAGGAGACCAAAAAGTTGTCCAGAAGAATAAGTGAAGATGAAGACATCTACTATTTGTTAATAGTAAAGCCATCTGTTTTCCATGATTCCACTGTTTTTTAATAGTTTCCACATTTTAAGCTACAAAATAGACTACTTTTATTTTATGTTTTTTTCTCATTGGAAGAACAAATATCTTTGGCCCACAAGATAAAAGGATAAATTTTTCATGTATTATTAGTAGCATACGCATAATTTTTAATAAACGAATAAAGAAAAAGAATAAAATTTAATTATCACATACAATTTCTCAAAATAAAAATAAAAAAAACATGTCTAAAAGAAGAAAAATCAAACTAAAAGATGAATGAACTATTTGTCTAGAACATCTTTAATTTGAAGCTATCATCAAAGTTTTCAAAAAAAGAAGGAATTATCAACTTCAAGAAAAGAGAACAGGTTTGGAGAATTCTTTTCAAAGTCCTATACAAATAGGAATATAAATCGAATTGACATTGAAGTTATTGGAAATCGAAAATATATTAACGTAATTGCAAATAGAATAATTAACCATATTGATTCAACTTACTTTTGTCAATTAGAAATATGTATGTTACAACTTACAATGTGAAGGTATGCAATATATATAATGGTATTAATTAATATTATTTGAATAGGATATTGATTTAACTTAGCGCGATTACTATCTAGGAAACTGATTAGTATTATTGAAAATTAATGCATTTAAATAGTCTTTCTTTTAACTTAGTGTTCTAATGTATTTAGAAGGGTCGAGCCCATTTTGACGGCTCTACTTGCACGTAATAGGAAAAAGCCCACCATAGTTTCTTTCATAACACCCAGTTTTGTCAAGAAACAAGATATCAGGCTCCACACAACACAACTAATCTTGTCCATGATGTTTCACCGCTAACGCAGCAATTTCATTTTTTCCAAAAATAATTAGGAGAAAGTTCGGTATAAACAGATATATATTTCTATAACTTGTATCAGCTTTTACTATTTGCATTATTGCAGGCAAGCTCAGAAAAAGGAGCTGTGTGTCTCAACGCCTCCAAGTAATGTGTGTGATAACCTGATTCTCCACTCCCACGTCGCCTGCCAACTAAATCATGCAAGGTTTCCTGTCTAAACAATTGTGGAGCCCCGAAGAACTCAGCAGCTTTCACCTGGAATTGTTGTCATAAACAAACAGGCATTAGTGCAAACTAAAAGATAGTCAAACAGGAATCACAAAAAACTTGGAAAACAATAGTTTTCAGGAAGGGCTGAAGGAAAGACCAGGAACAATAGTTTTCAGGCAATGATTCCACGCGTATCTTAAATTAAAAGCAAGCTAGTTGCATCACTTAAAGCTTATATAAGCTATTAGTAGTAAAATTTGTGAAAGGTTTCTTCTTAATCAAATACTCCATTAACTGATTGTTTTCTCCATGTTCGTCTCCGATGTGATAAAGAAGAAACTTTTATTTTGTGAGTTTACCTGTGCTACGATATAAATATAAACCTCCAGA
Source organism: Solanum stenotomum (assembly GCF_019186545.1). Lineage (NCBI taxonomy): Eukaryota > Viridiplantae > Streptophyta > Magnoliopsida > Solanales > Solanaceae > Solanum > Solanum stenotomum. Next base: position 864,949 of record NC_064292.1, read on the forward strand.
TAAGTATACTATTGAGAAGTTGGTTGAAAAACACTAACCTGTTGGTTTATGGACATCCTGTTTTCGAGGATTTCATCCTTCACCAATCAGAAAGCAGTATTCAGACAGTCATGATCAAGCTTCCTTCTAGAAAGGCAAATCGATCATATTCCCTCACAGCTATCCTTGAGTTATTACCACAATTTGAGTATCATTGTATCTTTGATCATCTCAAGCACGTCTGCTAGTCACACATGATTTTTCTAATTCATTGTTTCTCCCACAACTGTGCTCAACAAGCTGAACAAATCCCAGACGCACATCTATATCCCGAATGTTCTGTTATACAGTTCGCCTGAATTGGACATGCGGAACTTTGGTTCCTCATATCCATTAAAGAGCTTGTTATAGCCCAGCCTTTCATTTCGGAGGAGTTCAGCCATGCCCATATCATTTCCGCTTGGGACCCCACCATTCCAGCCATCCCACTGGCCATTTGACATCACAGAGTTCCTACCCTGGGGAAGATTCAGTTGTGAAAATGGGGAAAGATTGTTGGCCAGAGTTTGTTCCACAACCCTCGAAGAAATTCCATAAGCATCATTGAAAAAGTTATCCCTATTATCAGTGTATCTCTGATTCTGATGCAGAGAGAGAGATCTTTGCATGAGGAACTGAAGTCTTGCCTCATTTTCAAAACCACTTGGCTGTGGAGGAAAACTTGGAGACATGTCTAGACTTGAGCCATTAAGGCCATTTTGAACCCTGCCTTTACCAACTGCCAAGATTGCAGGATCCATAAACTCAATGTCCCCATTGTTGACATTGCCAATTGATGGATATTCATTGCGCAGTAAGGAGGTGGTATCAAGCATGTGGGTACCTGCAAAATAACTGATTTGAGACACATCCAAGATTACGTCCAATAATGTAGAGAAACCAACCAACAGTTCAAAATTACTAACCAGAGAGAGAAGCAAAATTATGTTCCATTTTCTCATATGCAAAGCCTGGGGGTGGGGCCCTATTTGGTGCTGAAAACCCTGGAGGCGCAGTCATCTGAGATCTCGACACTGGAGAAATAACCAGAAAATGAGTAAGTTAGGCACTTCAAACCTTCTGTTCCTTGTGGATAATTGCACTCAAACTAAATCTGAAACACTAAAAGGAACAGATAGCTAAGGGGGATAGAATTAGAAAGAACAAGTGATACACTAACCTGATTGCTTATTAGAGGAGAGGTGAGAATAATTGTTGGTAAAACCATTAGATTCCTGATTATTAAATAGTGAGAAACCATTGCGAGTACCAAAACCATCAAGCTGATAACTTCTGCTATTTTGAAAATCTTGATCAAGAGGGCGATGACTATAACTTCTGTCAATGTAACTTAAAGATGGACGAGAATCAGTAGATGCATTCATGGGTTCTTCCTCCCTTGCAAAAGAGAACCTTGATTGATTGCTGCTCTGTACTTTTCTTGAGTTTGATACTCTAGACCCTTGTTGGTTATCAGTTTCTCCCAACAACTTAACCAAGTTCTGAGAGGCTAATGACTCATTCCATGGGTCGAAATCCATAGACAAAATATTAGATATTATATTGTTCTCTCCCCTATCTGTATTAGTACTATGATCCGCAGTAGCAGTTTCACCTTCAAACCTATTCAAGTGCATCCTCTTACTTTCATTAGACAAATAATAAGTGTCATCAGTGCTTCCCAAATATTTACCCGCACAACTGAATGGATTTTCAGGGTATCCATTAGGAAGTTCTCCAATACTAGAAGGATGTAATACTGAATCAACTCTCTGATCAAAAGTTTGCATGTTGGCTCTAATAGGTCCAACCCCATTGGCAAACTGCGAAGAATAACCCTTGAGCTGCCCTGAAGAGTGTAAAGAGATGGAAGGACTTGATGAGTGGCTTTTCTCTAAAATTACTTCAGGGTCCCTATGTCTCTGTGCATTGAAAGATAGCAAATCATCCTCCATTTCAGGAGTTGTGTCTTGTATTCCTTGATCCTGTGTTTCCAGTCTCAAATCAGACGTTTGTCTTGAGATAATAACATCATCTGCAGAAATCACAGATTTCCCATTCGTCTGAGAAGGCGACAGCTCCCTTGATTTCTCATAGGTAGCATGTGACTTTTGTTGTTTATCAATGCTAAATGATGAAAAATCTGAGCATACATTCTCCTCAACATCTGTGGCATCATAGGGATCTTTTGGTAAACTAGGTACATTGGACATCAAAGGAAGATCAAAGGTATTTGTAGCACTGGATGATGTGATCAAATGTATATCTGTGTCCTTCAAAGACGGGGTGATATCAAACTGACTGTTCATAAATGAAGAAGCAGGACGTATGGCTATATCGGGTTTTTCAGAACTATAGGTTGCATCATCTGCTCCTACAGACTGTTTAACAGGTTCTAACATGTCTATTTTACGTTTCTCTTGACTAATGCCACTTTCTTTGCTATGAATAGCTTTCTTTCCTGCTTCGGCAGGCAATGACAAGACCTGACTATTATTGGCAACAACTGTGGAGCATGTAAGTGGGCTACATATTTCAGCCTTCTGTTTAAGAGGTCCACTAGAACTTGGTGCACTGGCAGGCGGCAGTCCATTAGAACTTGGTGCACTGGCAGGCGGCAGTTCATTAGAACTTGGTGCGCTGGCAGGCGGCAGTCCATTAGAACTTGGTGCACTGGCAGGCGGCAGTCCATTAGAACTTGGTGCATTGGCAGGTGGCAGTTGGTTATTTAATGCACGCGTTCCCCTAGAAAAAATAAAAAAATATATTGTATTGTGAAATTTTATGAACCATATATAACTGAGAACAGTGAGTTTTCTAATTGCATACCACAAAGCGCCAGCAGGAAGAGCAGCTGATCTACTAGGGCTGCTATTTGGTGGAGAGCCTCTCGCATTGGTTGCTGAATTCTGCAAGGCATATGACAAGATTAAAAATTTCAGATATTCAGTATGCAAGACGGGCACACTTCTGGCATCATTTCCAGTGAGAATTAAAAAATTTAAGACTTCAGCAATTTTCTACCTAAAATCTCAATAATGTAATCATAAGTAAGGAAATGTCGAGAGGTTGATCATAAGAATAGAGCTTCATATCCCTCTCTTGAGATGCTGACTTCCCCATTCGACCTCCAAATAGAGATTTTTCATTCCCTCCTTCCCAAAACGGTAGGAAGTGCAAAAGGGGAAAATGAAAAAGACATGGAAAAAAACAAAAAAATCAAACAAGAGAAAATCTTACATTTGTAGCAGTTTTACTAAAAGGTTTTCCTGCAGAAACAGAGCTGTTATTGCAGTAATCGTCTGCCGCTGGTGGTAAAACACTCCCTGATCTCCGTTGCATACTAGTAATGGCACCAGTAATTTGTTGAACCCTACTCCTTTAAAATAACTATGTAAGTTAATTATTTATCCAATGAATGTCCATATACAACGAACAGATAACACGGAGAGTGACAATACAAGGTTGTCCCACTGGTCCAGACACATCTATATACTACAGTAACATATTACAAGACCACTGAAAAACACTGCTTTCAACTGATCAGTGTACAGAGTAAGAGTTGAAGCATATCCTGCAACAGACTGGAAATGCACCTGTTTACTTAATTTTTTAAAAGTAGCATTGACTTACTTACTAACCACCTATTGTTTTTACAAAAATAAAATTGGGACAAAGTAGATGCAAAAGTATGGTTGCTCTTTCCTCAGTCATACTCCTAAACTTTAAGGACTTGATATTCCAATGATGAAAATTCTAGAACATTTTAACGAGACGGGTTCCATAAACTATGCTCTTAAGTCTTAAATACCACAATAACAACAAAACCACCAACTAAATAAATCCCGGTACCTTGTGTAAGCCGATATTACTTCATCCTTAGTAAAGCTATCTTCTTGCGATCCAATCTCGTGCAAGTATAAACAATCAGGATTGGTGCAGGGCTGGACCAAAAGGTAACTCTTCCTTTAGAGACATTAAATCTATTGTGGTTCCAGAAAAAAACAAAAGATGGCCCCTAATCAATGTTCTGATGGAAATCTAAGTAATTGAGAAATCATACCACACTCCTCAACCAAGCATGACAGTATTTTGTTGTTCCAAAGCACGCTCTGCCAGCAATAAAGTAAAAATGATTACTAAAAAATAACAGCCCGCGCTGCATATCATTAAAGATGAGGCACACACCTTAGAGGTCGACCGTCCAAATTAAATCCATGTACGGCCTGAATACAACGGACTGCTTCCTCCTCCTTTGAATAGGTAATATATCTGTACCCAACAGAAAAGTGAAAAAAGATAGCTAAATAGATAACTGACCTTTTGTTTATAAATTTAATAGCTAACTGATTTTCTTTTGAATGTAAAGAAAATAACACTTTTTTGAGGATTTTAAGGACCCGGTTGGCCCATAGAATGTCTACTTTTTGTGAATTTTAAAAACCAAATTCCAAAATCTACTCAAAAATTGTTTTTTGGGCCAATTTTTTGGCAAAATCTTTTTAAATTTTAAAACTTACCCCAAACTTTTATATTTTATAAAAAAATCCCATCTATTAATAACCCCAACTAATTCCAATCTACCCTTTTTTTGGTCATCTGATCAGGAAATGCATGCATGCACGCTGTGAAGAGATTGTTCATAGAATGTGGGAAGATTATAGTAAAGCATAGCTAGTTAGTGCCGTCGTTACTATTTATTTTTTCACTAATGAATCTTCATAACTACTTGTAATTTGACGAATTGTAGTAGTTACTTGTGTTATTAGTATACAACATACCCAGTGAATCGTGTTATTAGTAGTTTTTAATAAAATATCGTGTTATATTTTAGGATAATGTATTATCTAAGTTCATTGTAAAAATGATAATTTTGTGCCAAGCTTATGGGTATCTTTGCTAGTTTTTCAAAACTTTTGGGTACAAGTCAGGTTTATGTTATTAAAAAAAAAAGTGAAATATGTTTTCCAAAAACTATAGCCAAACACATTCTGAATCTTCAATCCAAACTTCACTCAAATCTGGTTTCCTAAAAATATTTGGGAATCGATGGTCAAACGCTAGCTAAATGTCCTAATAAACATCATGAAGTCCAACAGTCATAAAAAGGCAAATCCTGAAAAAAAATTGTTGAATATTTCCATGGGAAACTGCTTGAAACATGTCTTATTGCAAGCTTTCTCAGATGAGAGAAATAAGAACTTCGAAGTACAAGTATCAAAAAGGACAGTATGGGGAGGGGCTGGTTGTATTGTATTCTTTGCTGAATTGGGGAATTGCCAGCAGACTGGCACAGTACCAAGAAACAAGAGGATCCAACAAAGTGGGCATTGGGTAAACCGAAGGCTCATACACAATAATTTTCTTTTTTAAAAAAAAGGTAATCAAAATTATCTTCTTATTTATCCCTTCGAAACACCAGGAAAGGAGAAGTACACTCTTCAAGACTGTACCACTAAAATACTTGCCAAAAATCCTATGAAGCAGAAGAGAGTTGTGTATATTAACTTACATGGCTAAGCCCAAAGGTAAACACATGAATATCAATGTAGTCATAAACATGACGTATGATTGCACACAAAATTTAAACATAAGAAATCACATAAAATGATGTAGAAAGGGTTTTCCAGGATTAGGAACAGGTTTTGAACACAGATAACTCAACACTTTCATCTTTTTTTGGTAAAAGAACACAACTCGGGGTATAGATTGCCTAGTTATTTTTGTGAAATGAGCCTCGCAAAATTCTTTTGGACAGCATGTTAAGAGCATCTTCATATATAACCCTATGATGTAGAAAAGGCTTTTCTAGAATTGAGAGACGTGTTTTGGAACAAAAACAACTCTATGCATCCATTAATGCTTGTTTGTGAGGCTTAGAAAGCCTTGACTAATCTTTCCTATGGCACTTTAACAGCATCTTAACATTACTGCTTTACATGAAGCATCTTCAGAGCCAGTACGAATTTAAATCAAGAAGCATACTTACACACTGCATGTATTATTTGTGAACTGTTGAATGGCACCAGCAGCTGTTCGAGACATAGACACCTTCAGAACCTTCCCATACTGAGCGAAATATTCTTTCCGCTGCAGAAGCTGCTTTAATGGGGATAAATTTATTCAGTTTGTTAGATAATATTCTATAAATAAAGAAGTGTCAAGCATCTAGGACTAGGACATCCCTAAGTTAAAAGTTTAAAATGAACTGAAACAAATAATATCTTAAAGGGAGGTGTTAAAGATTCCAAAATTGAAGTGTACGTACATCTTCATCAGCTAAACTGAGAGGCAAACCAACAATGTAGACAAGATTCCTTTGAACAACGCGTACACTGCTAAGTTGCTTTCTCGAATCAGCTGTTTTACTTTTACCCTTTCGAGATGTCAATTTCTTCTCCGAGCTCACCATCCTGTTAGATGACAAAAAAACTATGAAGAATGCAGAAAACATAGGTCCTACTAATCTGTTAATGGAGTTTGTCCGTGAGAACAAGGATATTAATTCATATTTTACTTTTCACAATTTGCTGCCGTGCCAACAATCTTTTCCTTATTATATGGACTGCGGCAAGCAGGACACCGCCCTTCTGTCTCATCCTTCTCAGCCATTTCCATTATGTGATGCCAACACCATACGCATACCTACAGTTAAAGGGGTTCCAAAAATGAACACAAATCAATTTTAAACTAATATAAAAGTCAGAAGCTCTAAACAAAATTGTTGACAGACAATATTAACCCTGTAATGTTGAACGGCATTTATACCCTTCAAAACTATGTTGTTCATTCAAAACTCAATGCATTAACAATACTTCTCTTTATTTCCCTTGGAACATGAAGAATACAAGGAAACTATGAATAATCTAACGTAACAAATAATAAAATGTATCATGATAATGGTGCTAAGCCTCTTCAATTTCCTATCATTATTATGCTCTGCAAATCCAAGATAATCTTTACAAATACTAAGTTTGAGTAATTTGAGATGGTGAACAAATGAAGAGACTGTTGTTACAATCTGGTTATCAAAAGAAAAGGAGACTGTTGTAACAATCTAGTTATCAAAAAACGAAAAAGAGACTGCTATTACAATCTTATAATTGTGTTGAATGACCAGCAATTAGGGGAATTAATTGAGTGGCTATCTTGCTCTTATCAGGCACTAATTGAGTGGCCCGACACACATCAAAAAAAAGAAAAAGTCACCTTAAATTTTAACTATAAATTGATACTACAAAGAACATATATGAATCATTTAAGATATAGCTTCAGCTTACAACTCTCTGCACCAAAAACAAAGAGTTCTACATCACTGCCGAAGAAAATACAAACAGTACCAGGTTACAATACATCATATGCATCAACTATAAGCAAGCCTATAACTCTCAGAAGCATTGGCATAGAGAAGAAATGTCTTCCTAGCTTAACCTTTAAAGGGATATCCAAATGTCTGTTACACAACTGGTGGCAACATACACCATCGTAGGGCACAATAGCTGCAAGTTTATCTCAGTGATCTAAGAGACTAAACAATGAGTCATACTTCTAACAAGTGAATAAGTAGCCTAGACATGCATAGTGGTGTAGATTTCCCAAATGTTAATGGATGAGAGTCTTTTTCTCCTGGGGTAAAATTAAATGGATGAGCCAAATATAAGATGGTGTTGGTCCAAATTCCATCAGAAAAACGAAATGTTATGTGATATTTTCCCCAAAAAAACTGAGCTTCTAATCTATTCAACCAGCTAGATTGAAGTTATCAAAAGTATCCACCAATCCCTGCACAAAATTTGCGTTCTTTATGACCAAGAAAAAACAAATGCATTGTAGGTTTTAAAAAATAAAGGTGGTACCTGACTATCTTGCAGACTATCCGATTGAATATTTGCATCCTCCCACTAGTACAGGTACAACCTAGTAACTTAGCCTAAAGGTTTAGGCAAACCGACAGAAATCCTCTAATCTTTTTTGCTGAATACCTATCTCTACCATGGTCTTGATTCCAATTTTATTGACTACCACCCACGCCCTTGGATGCAACCTCATTGATGTTTATACTATGGTTCCCAAGAAACTATTACAGGTTTCCAACTTCTCTTCGACACCCCTAGGCACTAGTTATTCCTAAACATTGTTATTTTGTCTGTTGATAACCTTTATGTTATGTAGCGATACACAATTTGTTTTATAAGTTATAGTCAGATATGAATTTTCTCTTATTCATAGGTCTTCATATATTGTATAGCTTCCTTTTGTCTAGACTATCACATTCTTATAAGCTACTATTCCCTCTATCACAATTTATGTGATTGTTCGATTGAGTATGAAATTTAAGAAAGAAAAAAAAGACTTTTGAAACTAGTAATCCAAAACAAACCATAAACATTTGTGACAATAGATATCACATTAAAGGTAAAATGGTAAGCTTACCATTAAATTATTCATAAATAGGGAAAGATGCCCTTTCTTTGTTAAAATAAGAAGAAATTGTGTCAAACAACAGTTAGCTTCATGGTTTGTTTAAATTTTTACATAGACAAGGTTCTTTTTATGTAATTAATCCAAAACTTACCATGAAAAGGAAACATTAAACCCAGCCAACTTGGCAGGAGGGCTGTAGGCATTCTTATCGTTTATTTAGGCTCCCAAGATAAAAGGAAACGAAAACTGAAAAATTGGATATTTCTACATAGAAAAACTACCAAAAAAAAAACATATCCAATAGGAACATCTAAGTAGGTATTCGGAAATTAAATGCATAATGGAGTTCAAATAAGGACAAGCAAGTACTCTATCAGGCACTAATACCCCCCTCTCGCAACCTCTCTTGCCCAAGTTAGAGTGGATATGCACAACAATTTCCACCTAAAGCACGTGGATTACAAACCTAAAAGAGATAAATGAATATGAAACTCACTCGCATAAGTACTCTAGAGATGAAAATATCAGCCTAGCAGAGCATATGCACAGTAGAAACCTGTTGCATGATTAATCCATTTTTCACCCCCACCTCTCAAACCCCTCCAAGGTAGCTCCCAAGGTTGATTTATACAATTCCTCATTAAAGAAAGCCAGGATTGCATAAAAGAACTTTTTCAGAAGCAACATTAAAAGGCTGAGCTCCAATAACCATTAAGACAATTTCACAAAAATGTTTCGAAAATTACAGATAGAGTTGTTATCATAGACTCGTTTGAGATGCACTTAAGGTCTGAAGCTAGGTGCAAAAGAGGTTATTTAAACTTGCCTAGCGGACACTTCAGCGCAGGCACTAAAAGGAAGTTGCATTAACCAAAACTACTGCTGCTATGGTAGTTCTTTTCCAATTCTTTTCTCCATATAATGGTGATTTGTATTTACAATTTTTCTTCTTAGATTTACACAAATAATTTTTAATAATTTTCTTAATTTTGCAGTTCCATTAATAACTGCACAGTGCAATATACGCTTAAGGTATATACACATTTCCACTCTCCTATCACTTTCAAGACAAAATTAGATGTCTAATAATAAAGAGCTATCACCAGAATACCAGCAAAGTAACTCCACTTCAACCCTAATAAGCATGTCTTGATAGAAACAACATGCCAATAACAATGACTAGTCTTCTAATGACCCAGTTTCACAAAAACAACATGGTTTCAAATTACTCATGCAAAACATAGTCAAAATCATAAGAATATTATTCTAGAACTTGAAGATTTACAAACCTGATAGCCACACTTGCAAGGTCTCAACTGCTGATCTGTCATATCCATCTCTTCAGCACAGAGAGGACATGTCTTTTCTCCTTGGTCACTCATGGTTACCTTCAAAACGCAATAAATTAATTCTAAACAAAACCAGTCAAATCACACAACCCCTTCACTCGCAAACTAATTCCCCTCAAGTCAGTCAAAACAAAAATTCACCTCACATACAAACACCTCTACCAAATCCATAAAGAACCATATAGAAAAATAATACACATATATCAAAGTCAAAACTAAAAACAACTACCAACAAAGTCAAACTCTAATACCCACAAAAAAAAATAAAATCAATTTCCTTCATTTCTCTAATCAATCAAACCATCGATCCAATGCAAACACACCAACCCATAAAAAAAATCTCTTTTTTCCCTCAAAATCAAAAAAGATTCCAACTTTACACCAACCCATAATTCAAAATCAAAAACCCATATCTCCAAAACCCCAAAAAACAAAATCACAAACACAAATCGACTAAAAAACAATTAGAGATCTGATTAAAAAATCCCAAAAAAGGTACAAAAAACTAGAGTTTGATTATCGACTTACAGTGATGAACTGGATCAATAGAAGAAGAGAAAGAAGGGCAAAATCGCTAAACGGATGAGACGCCAAACGATACAACGATAGAGAGAGAAAGTGAGAGAACCACACAGAGCTGCTTTTTGGAGTTTTGATGAGAGAGAGAGTGAAAAAGGGGTCGCTATTTTTGGAGTGATTGGATTTCGGGTCACCTAATTATTTGTATGAAAAACGGGTCGGGTCGAAAGTAATGGAGTAGTGGCTTTGCACGGATGATTGACACGTTAAGTGATTAAAGAATTGATCGGACGGTTGAGAGTTATTCACGTTGAGTCTGATTGACGGAGATCTAGTGTGGGTTATGTAGTGGAAACTTCCTACTAACTAAAATAATATTTCACAAGTCATAAAAAAGTTTGATTAAAATTTTATTTTATTTATAAAAAAATTTACACCTAAATTATTATTATATTGTTAAGATAAGCAAAGTCTTAAAGTATATATTATTGTAAAGTATCAATGTTTTTTTTGAATAGTATTCTTTTATTTGTTCAAAATTTGATATATTGATTGGTCTTCACTTAGATATGTACAATATTGATTTGTTGGATTTCATTGGATATCTATAATTTTTTATAATAAATTTAAACGTATGATGTAGCGCGTTATATTTATTATAAGTTTGACGTGTTATATTTATTAATAAGTTTGACTGTAATTAAATTACTTATGTCTACTTTTACTGCTTCTTTATCTGTACAGTTTGTAATATTTAATCTTTGCTTCAGTATTAAATTAGGGGCGAACTTTTTTATCTAGTTTTTTGGTTTTTTGTTTGATGTCTAAAGTCTACATTGGAGCACTGACTAAATTCAAATCGCGCACTGCATGGCTTATTTCGGGGTGACGTTTTCAACAAGATTTTTCTCTAGGTCGAGGGCTTAAATTTGAGACCTTTAATTAAAGGTGGAGCAGTCTCACAACTGTAAATCAAGGGCGAATTTACTAAGGAGAGAGGGATGTGTTGCATGAGATATGTTCTCCCTTTTTCTTTTCTTTTTTCTTTATTTTGTTGATTTTTTTACTAGTCTTTCGATACGTGCATTGCATGTGTATATCGAAGTTCTTAATATATTTTTGTGTAAAATAATATTGATATTATGATTAAAAAAACCTGAATATATAATTATACATGAAAGAGTAATGTAAGTTTTTGTGAATGATCGATATAGATCTTTGATATAGTAATTTATTTGCTATAAAAATACATAATCATAGATTAATTAGGTATATGTGATATTTTTCTTATCTCATTTTCACATGATAAGGTCATTCTTAAGACTCAACTACATAAATAATAATACTTCATAATCATAAAATTAACGATATTTAATCTTCACTTCAACATTATATTAGGGGTGGATCTACTAAGCAAAGAAGGGGTGTCGTGTCACTTATTAATGCATGCATAACTCTTATCAGCTATCAAACAATCCGACATAAAACGCTAACAATAAAAGACGGTGCAAAACTTCACTACTGAAAACAAAGTTCCCATGATGAATATTGAATCATAAAGGGGTGAAAAAGAAAAAAATACTGAATCACAAAGAGTTGCCCCTAAGAAAAACATCAACATCCGTAGTGTTAAGATTTTGAATTTGGGTCATAACTCATGGATCGTTCATGTAGACCGACTCAACATACATGAAATTTACAAGAATTTACTCCACAATCCAAACCTAGACCCACCCAATCCACTAGATTTTATAATGGATTGGACATGGGCTAAGTTTGGACACAGTCCATTTACTCTAAGCAGCACAAATTAGCCCATTACTTTGGCCCAAATTGATGACCCATTCAAGTGCCTATTTTTAATTTTTTTTTGGTCTTGATTGTCTTTATGGATGATTGGTTCTCTATGAAATTTGTCAAGATTTCTTTTTTTTTTTCTTTGTATAAAATCAGATTTGTCAATTCAATTCCATCTTTCATTCCTTTTTCTTTGTTGAAGGCTTACAATTGTTAATTCTGGTTGACTAGTAATTTTAACTTTGACTTAAAGCAAAAATATGACATATTTCTCATATTTTGGGGATCATGTGCATAATTAATATATACATAACAAAATCGACAAAAGTCATAACTAACTAATACCCACATAACTCTAACTAATAACCAAACGACCTTGAAGAATCAATTAAGACCTAAAGCAATTGATCAAATATACATACACAAATACACATGTGTGCATATATAAATTATTTACGAGCTTTTTTTACCTATCTAGTTGACACGTGATTGGCGTGAAACATAAATTTTGAAGGTGTCTAGATGATCATTTTGTAAGTTGGAGTGTTCAACTAACATAATGGAGAAAAGTTGAGGTATCTAAACATGCACACTCAAAATTGAAGTATTTACTTGTTTTACCAAATTTGAGTGTTTATTTATGTATTATGCCTATTAAATTATAGCTTCACTAATACTTAACACGAAATCGGCTGAATTTATTTTTGAAGCGTTTGAAATAAAATATTGNTTTTTTTTTTTTTAAAGGAACGATTAAACTTAAAGACTCTTAAAATCTAAAATTGAGGTTGATACTTTTGGGTCTTGGGATAAACCAAAAAGTGAAGAGTGTAATATACAACTTAAAATTTGATTTTAATTAATAGCATGAGTGTTATGTTAATTATTTTCAAACTTAAGTGAGAAATTAGTCCAATAATTTGTTGATTATAGAATTAAATAAATATAGCGGTTGCTTTCTTTAATAGTTACTCCTAATATTTTTCTGATTAAGTGGTTTCATATAATTAAATTGAGTGTCACCAACCCTTCAAAGAAAAATTTCTACGTTATTGATTTATCATACATATAAATAAATCAAGTCATCTCACACATCATGTGGTCATGTGGAGGTGTAATAAAACGTAATTAAGTAAATAAAGTAAATATAATCTTTTTTCAAATAGTTCAATTTTTTTCTATATAAGTTGGTCAAACAATAATTCAAAGCAATGGAGGAAAATCATATTTGTGATACCAAACGTAAATGTTTAGTACTAATTGCTCTTACTTCATCATGCAAATAAAATTAACTTAAAATATTTTGATCTGTGTTTTAGTCCATTGCAGTTCAATTCATTTCAGTCCAAGTAATCTCTGAGTGGTCAATAACTCATCCATTTATTAACTATTTTGATCCACTCACATTCCGTCCAACTCGTCTATTTAATACCTCTAATTATGCATTTAATTGCACAATTTACCCTTTAAATGAGTCAATCTTTAATTTATGTCCTTAAAAATTCAAACTTATGCCTAGCAGGACATAGCTAAGTTTTTTAAGAATAAAGAACATAGCTCGTAAAATATTATGAAACAAAATATAAATTTATATCCCGAGAAAAATTATTTGCACATAGGGGAAAAAGTGCAAATGATCCTGCATGCATGATCATAAATTCATCTCCTCTAATTAAAGCGTCTTCCAGCTGGTTAATCAAAGCAATTAAAGACTAACATTTCCATTGTTGCTCAAAATGGAAGCATAATGAAAGTCGTCAAGCATAATTAATTTATTTTTTTTAACAAAGGAACAAAATGAAATAATTAAATAAATAGAAGGTAGTATATAACACATGTGAAAAGAAAATACAATAATGAAAAAGTCAGCTGAAAATAATGAAGAAAAGAACAATATCAATAACAAATATATAAGACGATAGCCTAAGCAAAAGAAAAAGTACATTGAAGAATACGATATATAGTTGGATAACAATAATAATAATAATAATAATAATAATAATAATAATAATAATAATAATAATATATTGATATTGAAAATTAGACAACGTTTTACTATCTACTAATCATCTACCCTAATCTTTGACCTTCATATCCTCTTGTCTAAGATCATGTCATCGATAACCTGCAAATGTGCCATATATTTTCTAATCACTTGTTCTGAATACTTCTTCAGCCTATCACTATTTCTCTTTAAGTCTACTATAATCAATCTTTCACACCTCCTCACTAAAATATCTAAATATCGTTTTTTTACCGGACCATCTGAGCATCTTAAAAAAGATCTTTAACTTTTTTGATAAATAAATGAAAGGTCATAAAAAGCTCTTGCTGGAATAACCAGTGCTAGTTACTTTAGTTTCACCCAAGTTTCATCCTGATCATGGATTTTCTTTAATTTTTCAACATAATTTGATTCCCCTTCTTGATTAATTATTGCTGACATAAATTATTTAGAAACTTTTGTTATTAACCACACTTTCAAATGTAATCTCAATTTGTATATATACCAAAAATCACTAATCACACAAAGGAGTACATAAATCTTAGCCTTACAAAATACAAACTAAATATATACTATTTACAAAGATGCTAATACCAAAAATAATTTAGATCATTATAACACTCCATCAAATAATATAATATTGCACCACTATCTGTATGGATGATTAGTGGATTCCACTCAATAATTATCAAATTTTTATAAATAGGATCGAGAAATAATAGAAGGTACGCGGATCTTATTTTTATTTTTATAAGGTAGAAAAATTATTTTTGATAAATCTTTGATTGAAAAACATTAATTATATCTAGTTGACAAGAGAAAATGTCGATTGAGTTCATGTTAATGATTGTAATTTTGGCAAAAAATTACCCACATTTTTTTTTGTCCATCCCACCTAGGCAAAATCAAAATTTTCATTTTATAATTTTGAGTTTTAAAATAATAACTTTAAATGTTAATAACTGAGTTTTAAATTTAATATTTAGCTGAATTCGTAACCTAACTTTTATCTCCTCCTCTGCTCCCACCCAGTGGTGGATTCAAAATTCGATGATCGTGGGTGCTCAATTCTTTTAACAAGCCAAAAAAAAAAATTCTTTCTAGAAGTTTACTACTAATATTTTTATAATTTAATTAATAAATGAAATACAAAAAATAGGAAAGTGGAAAAACAAATAGAAATATAAGCAAAATTTTGAAAAAGAAGTCAAGAAGTTTCTGTTGGCCTTTTTTCAACAAAAAAATAGATGTTGTGCAGGGGCTTGAACCCTCAATGAAGGGCACCAGCGCTCCTAGAATCCTACTTCAGAACCACAACGCCCATGGAACACTTTGTTTAATGGGTGTTCAAACAAACATTATATAACATTTTCAGTATTTTCTATACACATATATAAAGTTTCCGTCGGGGTCAATGGGTGGTCGACACCCAAAACTCTACACGTGGGTCCGCCCCTGCTCCCACCTACCCCTTTTCTCTATTAATTGAGTCCATTTAGAGATATGTATATTATCCCACTTAGATGATTATCCTATTGCCATGTGAATCAACTTCAAAATTGCTAATATGATCTCATCAACAATTGATAATGCAAGTTCTTATTTAACATTACGATGTGATGTTTTTGCTAACTTTTCACATGCATTCACTCTTATATTTTAAAAAAATTAGGGTGGAGCTATAGTATTGTGGATTATGAATTCGATTATACTCAATATTTTTAATTGATTTTTTCATATGCATGTTTGTCGATCGAGTCAAAACTTTTAATAAAATAATTTGAACAATTAGTACTGGTGATTTCAAATATTTATCGAGCCAAAACTTTTAAGTAACTACTTACCGTAAGGCTTCCTCCCACAAGTGATGGAGTCATATGTATTCAAAAAGTGTCAATAGACGTCTTTTTATTAAAAAATTATACTATATAAATAGATAATATTCTTTTATATATATTATTGGCTTCCACTGCCTCCCACCTGTTCAATTATTTTTATTAAGGGTGGACCAAGGAAGAGAAAGCGAATGAAAATGAATAAATACCTACAACAAGAATCATGATTATTTTGGGCAAATGAAATTAAAATATTTTTAAAATCAAGGTAGTTAAGATATAATTTCCTCTATTATCTACCTCTACTCTATATTTATATATACTCCCTCCATTTATTTTTACCGATCTAGTATTAACTTAACATATTTCTTCAGAATCAATCAGAATCAATAAATAAAAGGGAAAAAAGATAAATATATCCCGAACTATAATAAATGGTATGCAGACACCCTCCGTCATACTTTTGGGACATTGGTGCCCCTGTCGTCCAAAAACTAGAGCATATATACCCTTTATACTAACGGACATACACGTGTCATAATCTTATCTACCGATCCGACATTTATTAAATATCGGATGGACGTGTAAGATTGTGCCACGTGTCCCTATTTAGTCTTCAGTTAGAGTGAAGGACATATATGCTCTAGTTTTTAGACGGCAGGGGCACCAATGTCCCAAAAGTATGACGGAGGGTATCTACATACCATTTACAATAGTCTGGGGTATATTTGTCCTTATTCCCTAAATAAAATAACAATTTTACTATTGAAAATGACTATAATTAATAATAACAGACCACATAAGGATGGTTTCATAGAGCAACAAACAACTCTCGCTCTTTTCGGTAGAAGGATAACGAGTCGATGCCTTCCAAGTCCCGTAAAGCCCGATGAGCTGCTCCAATTATCTCTTAACGGTTTACACTAAATAAGTAAAAATAAACATCTATTTTAATAGACAAGTAAAAATGAACGGAGAAAGTAAACTATTTTTTTTTTGTTTATTGCTTGAAGGGAAAGATTGTTTGTAAAAAAAATAAAAAAATAACAAAAACAAACCTTTCAAGCTTTCTATAAAAGCTCTATATATAAACTGAAACAGAGTATTTATAAAAAATCATCTCACATTTTTTCATTTTTCAAATATGGATGGAGAATCACAAATCTTGAAGAGCTCAGCTGGACACGGAAAACGAGGAGGATGGATTACATTCCCTTTTACAATAGGTCTCTTTTCTCGAACGTCTCAAAAAGTTTAAGCTGTTAGAAAGAACGTAACGTTACTGTTATTTCATTTACTAAATTATGTTTTTGAATAATGTGTAGCAACGACAGCGGGATTGAACGTAGCAGCAGCAGGTTGGATGAATAACTTGACAGTGTACTTAATTGAGGAATTTGGAATGAATAGTATTGATGCTGCTCAAGTTTCTAATATTATGAATGGCTCTGTCAATTTTGTTCCTGTTGTTGCTGCTATTCTTGCTGATTCATTCTTTGGTTGTTTCTCTGTTGTATGGACATCTTGTTTAATCTCTCTACTGGTATGTAATCTGATCCCCTACTTTTCTTTTTAACTTTATCGACTTATAAACTGTTTACATCACGTCTCTTTTGAGTGCGGTCACCGACTAATTTAAGTGGTGCACTTGGTTGAGTGTTGATTGTTGAGTTATTTACTTTTCGGAGTTCAATTCCTACTTCATGCATTTTTTCCTTTTTTTTTCCTTTTATTGACTTACATTAGGATAAATTGTTTATATCACGTCTCTTTTTGACTGTGGTTAGTGACTAATTTAAGTGGTGCACTTGGCTGAGTGTTGACGTTGAGTTATGTACTTTTAGGTGATCAATTTCCATTTCATACATTTTTTTTTCCTTTTATTGACTTACAATTGGATAAATTGTTTACATCATGTCTCTTTTGAGTGCAGTTAGTGACTAATTTAAGTGGTGCACTTGGTTAAGTGTTGGTTGTCGAGTTATTTACTTTAGGGGGATCAATTCTTACTTCATACATTTTTTCCTTCAGGAGGGTGCGCCTATGATTTTAAAATTATCTTCTGGATATGGCCCTTTCATATATCCAGTTAACGTGAATTGTTTTGTGCATCAACCTTTCCTTAGCTGGTGTAGGTGGTTTGGTAGATTATTCATACATCAAATCTATTTTTTTTGTGGTGGTGGGGGAGCAGTTTTTCCCCTTTTTCGTATGATATAAATAGACATGGTTCAATTATTTTTGTGTCACAAAAAGTATAATTTTATAGTTTTGGTGCCATAAACTGAAAGTTGAATAACTATCAAACAAAATTAACTCTAATTTTACAAAAAATGCCCTTTTTTTAGGATCAGATTTATCAATTTTCGGAGTTTTGTGTTTTTTCTCCTATGACATATATACATAGTTCAATTGTGTTTCTATCACAAAAAGTATAACTTTATAGTTTTGGTGCAATAAACTGAAAGTTGAATGACTATCGGTAAAATTAACTCCAATTTTACAAAAATGCCCATTTTTATAATGCATCATGAAATTAGTTGTGATCATCTAACTTTAACTCATACAGGGCATAGTTCTCTTAGCTTTAACATCAACAATTGACACATTGAGGCCTCAACAACTATGCACAAATGGTTCAGGCATTTGTATGTCACCAACAAAACTTCAATTTGCCTTCTTATACGGAGGAATCGCGTTGGCCTCCATCGGATTAGGTGGAATGAGAACTAACATAGCAACAATTGGCGCGAACCAATTTCGTGACTCAAAGTACCAAAACATGTTCTTCAATTGGTTCTTCTTCACCATGTACATTGGGACAGTTATTGGTGCAACTGTTATTGTGTACATTGAAGACAATGTGAGCTGGAAATTTGGGTATTTTGTATGTGTAGCTGTCAATTTTGTTGGTTTAGTTGTTTTCTTAAGTGGAAGTAGATTTTACCATTATGCTAAACTTGAAGGTAGTCCTTTTACTAGTTTGGCTCATGTGATTGTGGCAACTATTAGAAAAAGGAAACTTCCAATTTTAGATGAGAATAATTGGTATAATGGACCACATGCCAATGTTGATCAAACCATGTCAATAGCACCCTCAAGAAGTTTTGGGTGAGTTCACTTTATCTTTCGAGTTAATAGTCAAAAACACATCTAAACTATCACCTTTTCGCTAGTTTCACACTCTAACTACCAGTTGTTCCTTTTTCCTATCTGAACTATGACCATCGTTCAGGTAGGAAAAGGAAACAACTGATAGTTGAGGTGTCATGTGAGAATGGGAATAATTGATAGTTGAAGTGTGAAACTAGTGAAAAAGCAATAGTTCAGTTGAGTTTTTGACCATTATCTGTTATGTTTTTTTCTTTGTTATCATTTCAGGGGTGGCAAATGGGCGACTTGAGTCAATGCCACGTCCTTCCAAATTAAATTTTACATAAATATGTATTGATCTCTTCACTTGTGATGCAGGTTTTTGAACCGTGCAGCGTTAAAATGTGAAGGAGATGTTAAACAGGACGACTCAATCGCGAAACCATGGAGACTCTGTACAGTAAGTGAAGTAGAAGACTTTAAAAGTCTAACGAGAACTCTGCCATTGTGTTCATCAAGCATATTTCTTTCGACTCCTATCGCGGTCCTAATTAGTTTGTCTGTACTTCAAGCCTTAGCCATGGACAGACATTTAGGACCTCATTTTCAAATTCCAGCTGGTTCAATCCCTGTCATTGTACTCGTCACCACCTCGATTTTTCTAACAATATTCGATAGATTTCTCTTCCCCGCGTGGGAAAAATTGATTGGCCACAATGTTACGCCTTTCAAACGAATTGGAGTTGGCCATGTGCTTACTTTTATTGGCTTGGGAGTGGCAGCTTTAGTAGAGTCTAAAAGACTTAATCAAGTCAGAGACAGAGACGGATTCAAGATTTCTGTCTTGTGGCTCGTGCCACATTTAGTTCTTATTGGGATAGGTGAGGCATTTCATTTTCCAGGACAAGTATCATTGTACTATCAAGAATTTCCAACGTCGTTGAAGAGTGTTTCAACTGCCCTAACATGGCTAGTTATCGCGGTTTCATTTTATGTGAGTACCGCGTTGATTGATCTTGTTCGAAGGACGACTAGTTGGTTGCCAAATGACATAAATCAGGGGAGAATTGACAAGTTTTATTGGGTGTTTGCTATGGTTGGAATGGTGAATTTTGGGTATTATTTACTATGTGTTTGGTTTTACAAGAGAAAAGTTGGGAACAAAGTGGTTGATCATGGTGCAGCTAATGCTTTCAATAAGTGATTATAGCTAGCATGGCTCGATCGAGTATGCAGTGGCGGATTCAGAATTTTAATTGATTTGGAGTCCGAGTTATATATACTTGTTTTTTTGTACATGTAAAAATGTTCAATCTCTATGGCAAGTATGTGTATTTGTTCGGTTTGATTTTTGTTATCTTGTTCTTTTCAGAGTTTGTATGAAAATCCGCTCTGTAATTATTAGGTTGTGTATTTAATCTTTTAGCACGCATATATCGCTTACGCTTTTATAATATTACTTGAGTTCTATACATATACAAAATACTTGATGATAAATAGGGTTGAGTTAAATTCGATATCCATTTTCTTTATCACTTCCGTTTCTCAAAAGAATCACAACCTTCCTTTTCTCTCAAAAGGTTTACAGTGGGACGGATGAGATCCATTTGCTTTTAATATAATTTTTATAAACAGGAAATGCTTCCTTCTTTAATAAGTCTTACATATATAATGCGAATTTGAATTACTCGAATTAATATATTTAAAGTTAAGATTATTGTGACAAGAAAAGTAATATTAAATTGAAATAAAAAAATAAAAATAAAGATAATATAATTAAATCACCCTTTTAATTAATATTTCTTAAGAAACACGCGGAAAAAAAAGAAAAAATGACAAGTAAAATAAATCTGAGAAAGTGTATGATTAAATAAAAAGAAAATCATAGTGCGATTGCAAGTGTATTTTATGATTTCTCTGGAACGTCGAATGCAAGCATTCAGAGATTTTAATCATTAATGGGCAAAACAATTTGAAAACGCACTGAAAAAAAACATTAATCATTTGTCTGCAAATTCTGAGAATATTTCAAAGCAAAGTCTTGAGCCAATGATGCTTCCACTTATATAAAAAAATAAATTGAGAAGTATAAAAAACATTTTTAAATCTGACGTAAATTATTAGTTTCGTTTTAAAATTATTGTCAGTCTTAAAAATATTCTTCTAGTTGACTTATTAAACTTAGATACATTCTCATCAATTTGCCACATGTCATAGTAAGTGGATAGTGAGAGTAGCAGGGTAGATGTGTGGGGTGGTGGAAATCGGAGCCAAAAGGGTGAGAGTGAAGATGAAGCGTATTGGAGGATTGATAGGACACAATGACTGTTCACTCATAGATATTTTGTTTTTCCTAGTCTCACTAAAAAAATAAATCATTTTTCTAATTTCAAAAAAACTTATTTTTCTAGACAAAATGTTTTTTTTTCTTGAAAACGTTGATCAAACGAACATGAAAAAATGAAAAGAAAAAAAAATATTTTTCTTCGTACCAAAAATGCCCTTAATTTATGTAGTCTTCTAGTCCAGAGTTAACTATTTCTTTACTAATGTCTTCAACAAAGGTACTGTNATTGAAAAACATCCTTTAAGTGAGACAATTATTATATGTATTGTTAACATAATGATATAAGCAATAAGTTGATAAATATTAAATAAAGATAAGAGTTAGAAGTTTAGAATCATAGAATTTGATTCAAAAAGTTGATGACTTGGTATACCTCATTTTAATATGCTTAGAGTAATGCTTGAAACTAAAATTTAAAAAGAAATAAAAAAGAATTTGTAATTCACTTTGTTCAACACTTTTCACTGTTAATTCTTATTTTTAACAAAGTACAAAAGATGTTAAAGTGGATAAAATAATTTATTTTTTTAAAAAAATTATACTTTTTATCATAAATAATTAATTTTTCTATAAAAAATTTAACACGTAATTTATTCTTGACAAAAATTTGGGGGCCTAAGGCAAAGGCCTTATTTTTGAAAGCATAGAGCCGGCCCTGCAAGGTAGATGTGTGGGGTGGTGGGAATCGGAGCTAAAGGGGGTGAGAATGAAGATGAAGCGTATTGGAGGATGGATAGGACACAATGACTGTTACATCACTAGTAGATGTCTTGTTTTTCCTAGTTTCATTAAAAAAAATAGTCATTTTTCTAAATTTTTTTTAAAAAACTTATTTTCCTAGATAAAATGTTTTTTTTTCTTGAAAACGTTGATCAAACGAACATGAAAAAATAAAAAGCAAAAAAATATTTTTCTTTGTACCAAACACACCCTTAATTTATGTAGTCTTCTAGTCGAGAGTTAACTATTTCTTTACTAACTAATGTCTTCAACAAAGGCACTGTTGGACCATTGCCCATGTTTTCTAGCCAAAGGTTAGATGGTTTAATCTTATTTTGGTTAGGTTTTGATTTTTCTTTGAAATTGATTTTTGCTTTAAGAAAATTAAAATAGTCATTCATTATATCTATAAATAAACTTTTGAGAATTATTTTCATGATAATTGGTATTAGTATTTGAGGAGGTTTTCATGTAAAAATTTGATGTTTTGTTTCCTTCAATTTTCACTCCAACTATGGGAGAATATAACTTTATAAAAACTTTTTTCTAATTTTTTAGATCTTTGAATTGAATTACTCGAAACTTCATATTTGCCAATAAGATTTTTTATAACAAGATATTTAAGGTAGTGAATCTCAACACATGATTTATATTTTATTATTTTGAAATAGTGCATACAATTATAAGTATTGCTAATAACATATGTTAATTGTGAGGGTAAAAACTATATTTTAATATGAAAATAAAAAGACAATGGATTAGACGAGATATTTACTTTTGCAATAAATTAGGTTCAAGAAACCGATAAATTCTATTATCCAAGTTCAAAGAAATCGGTGATTTTGATTGTCTAAACCATTGGATAAATCATTAAATTAATATTTGATTCACAAGATTGCTTAAGTTGGCCCCACTAATGTTTGGTATATCCCATCCATTTTTCACTCATCATTATTTTTTTCTTTTATTTTTTCCTATTATGACATTATTATCGACCCTAACTTAACTCTTCCTAAATGTTATTTCAAAATTTCATTGGTCCAAATCCCAAATTTTTATATCTAACCGACACATGTCGGTTTCCTTTGAACCTAACACATCACGAATCTATCTCTGTAATAGTAACACATTTCTGCCCAGCAGGTCGAAGATGAACATATCACTTTTATACCAATATAATAAAAGAATAAAATGTTACTCTACAATATCTAAATCACAAAGAGCTTATATCTCTTTAATGTTGCTCTACATTTTTCCTTTTCTTTTTGTATTTACTTTAATGATTTGTATATTGTCAATGAACTTAATTATTATTCATACGAATTTAAAAATCATAAATTTCAAATTATGACTCTCTATGAGTTAATATTAATTACAAATACACATGTTGACTCCTCAGCTATTGCATGGCCCTGTTAGAGACATGCCTTTTTTTAAAATCGACCTCAAAAATATATCTCCGGTTGAAGACTGAGAAAATTGACCCCAAAAGATCAATTTCAAATTAAATACTATTTATTATTAATTTTTTAACAAAATCAACCTTAGACGATCGTTTCATACGCACATTTATTGAGACAATTTTTTTAATAAAATGATTTGAACTATTTGTATGTACTTGTGATCTCAAACATTTATTAAGCCAAAACTTTCAAGTACTTACCCCAAGAGTCCCTCCCAGAAGTGGTGGAGTCACATATATTTAAAGGGTGTCGATAAACGCCCCTTTATCAAAAAATATTACAATATATATTATATCGACTCTCGTGGCCTCCATCCTTATTATTTATTTTTATGAAGGGTGGATCAACTAGGAAGAGAAAGTGAATGAAAAGGAATAAATACCTACAACAAGAAACATTATTATTTTGGGCAAATGAAAATGTTTAAAATCAGGTTAGTTAAGATTATTTTGCCTCAATATAGTTGAAGAGTCGATATGCATATTTGTAATTAACAACTTTCACGATAGAATTATGATCTGAGATGAGATTTTTCAATACTCCAACTTGCGCCCAGAGTTGGACATCTAAAGCGTAGACTATTTAATATAAGGGTCCAACATCAATAATAATAATAATAATTATGTGCCTTGCTCTAATACCATATAATTAAGAAATAAATTTTAATTTGGCCCCTTATTCAACTTCAAAAACTAAAAAAGATTACCCAAAGTCATCTAAGAAAACCACCCAACCCATTTTCATATAATATGATATGCTTTAATAGGTTCATCAGAATTCAATATTTTCAACGAAGAAAATAAATTTATATGTAAAAATTTACTGAAATGAAAATATGCCTCCGCCTATCATGCACAAAAATTGGAATCCACGTGATACTAATATCATCATGCAATTGTAGATGTATTTTTATGAAGGTTGACTATAGTCTATATGACTCAACTTGAAGGGTCGGTTTTGAAAATTAGAATCTGAAAAAATGTTATGAGAGAACTCAAAATATTCTAAATCTAAGTATGTTAAGGGGAAAAAAAAATCATTTGATCGCATCGAATAAGATGTTTTTTTTTTCTTTTCTTATTATTAACTTATTTATTTGAACGAATTAGAATGTGTTGAGTAGGATACTTTTTAATTTCTTATTGAAATTGGATTAGGCTATTGTAATGTAATTCCCCTCATAGTACTTATTGATAACTAATCCCTTCGTCTAAGTGTTGCTTTAGTAAAAATATTCTTCTAAAATAATTATTGCTTTAGGAATTTAAGATAATAATTAGTACTTTATTTTCAATTATATTTTCATAAAAAAATCATTTTTAATAGAGCTTGATTCTCAAAAACATCGAATAAATAGGGGCAATTTAATAAATGATGTCTTTTATTTTTATTTTAAATGAGTTGTAAAAAAAGTTAAAGCAATACTTACTCTGAAATGAAAAGAGTATAAATAGCTTAACCTTTGTTATTAACCACACTTTTAAATTGAATCTTCTTTCCCTTAATCTATTAGGTCCATGGAGGTGGAATTGGTTCTCTAATAAATAAACCAAAAAAAAAAAGGTTCTCTTATAAATAATAATTATTAGTTCCACTAATCCACATCAACATTGCAAAGTAACAAATTGCTAATTGATAGTTTTCTTGCTCCACAAAACACCAATTTACATTATTTATCTGGGATGACATAAATGTCAACTGAAACCAAATTAGACGACGTATTTATATATTATGCCTTAATTATACTTTACAAGTAGTACATCATTTACTTGGCACAACATTTGGTTTGTTGTCCATATTTTTGTACTTGTAAAAGGATGCAACAAGAAGGAAATATATGAAATTTATTGATCCCAGGGTACAACAAAGCCAGAATACATTGTCCATTCTCCCATCATTGATATTATCAGGCAACCATCCTGTTTCTCTTTGAACAACATCAATCAACACATTCCCCAGATAAAACGCAATACCAATAAACAATGACACCATTGCAGTTGAAGTGTTCTTCAAGGATGTTGGAAATTCTTGGTAATAAAACGCGATATGTCCTGGAAAATGGAACCCTTCTCCGATTCCACTTAGAGCTAGTTGTGGCAGTAGCCAGAAGACAGACATTGGGACGATACCATACTTTTGGCCTTGGAGATGGTGTGATCTAGCAACGTCCCTCAGTCTCCTAGACTCAACCAACGCGAACACAACCATGCACACTATAGTTAGTACATGGCCTATGCCAACGCGTTGAAGTGGAGTGAGAGTAAACCTTGTGTTCTTAGATAGGAAGGGGTTTAGTATTCGGTCAATGATGGATATGGCTATTCAAGTGAATAACAATATGAAGACTAACATAGAACCTGCTGGGATCTCGAAATGAGGTCCAATATGGCGATCCATTTTGAGAGCCTGAAGTATTAGCAAACTAAATTGCATAACTAGTTGAATGGATAGCAGTACACCACTTGCCCATAGAGGGAACAGTTTGATCAAACTTTTCAAATCTTCTACTTGTTGCACTGTGCATAATCTCCAAGGATTACTAATCGATCCGTCTGGTGTGGTATCTCCTTCAGTAATAAAAGCTGCACAATTCAAGAACCTGTACATGACGACTTGATCAGGTAGAGTATATATGTATAAAAGCAGAGGAAACAGGGGAAAAAAGATGTTTACTTGAAGAATTTGGTAGGAACTAATGTGGTTTTGTCATTTGGATCATGGTAGTAGTGTTGAGTTCGTTCCGAAAGAGGGACTCTCCATTTCTGAGTAGCAACGACTACCACACGTGCTAAGTTAACGAAAGGGCTGCCTCCTTGTTCCTTAAAATGTCGATAGAAACGTTTACCAGCAAGGAAAATCGCCAAGCCAGAGATATACCTAAACCCCATGCCCAACTGATATTGTCTTCCACATAGACGATGAACGCAGTGCTTAAAGCCCAACAAAAGTAATAGATGAATATATACCAATCAAAGAATATTGCTTGATGTTTTGGCTTGTCAAATTGTTTAGCTCCCATGGGTGCAATTGTAAAACGCGTACCCGCGATCCCTACAGATGCTAGTGCTAGAGACACATACAAAAAAACATATTGGTTTGTTGAAGGGCTTGTGCAGAGATTGGATCCATCATCACATGCTTAAGGTCTTAATGCATCAAATATTGTTGTCAACAATTGAAGCAATATACCCTGAAAATGTAACAAAATTGTTGGATCCTTTTTTAATTTCCAAGGGGTTGATTTCACTGTTGATCACTAACTAAGCTTAGTCTTTGTAACAAAAATGACTTAATAAGTTAGTGATCATCGAAGAAATCAACTCAACTAACGCGAGAGTGGTTTTCCATACCAGAGCAGATATCAATGNTGATCCCAGGGTACAACAAAGCCAGAATACATTGTCCATTCTCCCATCATTGATATTATCAGGCAACCATCCTGTTTCTCTTTGAACAACATCAATCAACACATTCCCTATATAGAACGCGATACCAATAAACA
This sequence comes from Solanum stenotomum, assembly GCF_019186545.1. Classification (NCBI taxonomy): domain Eukaryota; kingdom Viridiplantae; phylum Streptophyta; class Magnoliopsida; order Solanales; family Solanaceae; genus Solanum; species Solanum stenotomum. The sequence goes on from NC_064292.1 coordinate 892,021, forward strand.
ACGATACCATTGCAGTTGAGGTATTCTTCAAGGATGTTGGAAATTCTTGGTAATAAAATGCGATATGTCCTGGAAAATGGAATCCTTCTCCAATTCCATTTAGAGCTAGTTGTGGTAGTAGCCAGAAGACAGACATTGGGACGATAGCATCCTTTTGTCCTTGGAGATGGTGTGATCTAGCTACCCTCAATCGTCTAGACTCAACCAACGCAGACACAGCCATGCACGATATAGTTAGTGCATGGCCTATGCCAACGCGTTGAAGAGGGGTGAGAGAAAAGGTTGTGTACTTAGCTAGGAAAGGGTTTAGTATTCGGTCAATGATGGATATGGCTATACAAGTGAATAACAATATGAAGACTAACATAGAACCTGCTGGGATCTCGAAATGAGGTCCCATATGGCGATCCATTTTGAGAGCCTGAAGTGTTAACAGGCTCAACTGCATTACCAGTTGTGTCGATATTAGTAAACCACTTGCCCATAGAGGGAAAAGTTTGATCAAACCTTTCAAATCCTCTACTTGCTGCACTGTACATAATCTCCAAGGACTACTAATCGATCCGTCTGGTTTGGTATCTCCCTCAGTAATAAAAGCTGCACAATTCAAGAACCTGTACACGACGACTTGATCAGGTAGAGTATATATGTATAAAAGCAGAGGAAACAGGGGAAAAAAGATGTTTACTTGAAGAATTTGGTAGGAACTAATGTGGTTTTGTCACTTGGATCATGGTAGTAGTGTTGAGTTTGTTCCGAAAGAGGGACTCTCCATTTCTGAGTAGCAACGACTACCACACATGCTAAGTTAACGAAAGGGCTGCCTCCTTGTTCCTTAACATGTCGATAGAAACGTTTACCAGCAAGGAAAATGGCCAAGCCAAGTATGTTACAAGCCAGGGATATACCTAAATCCCATGCCCAACTGATATTGTCCTCCACATAGACGATGAACGCGGTGCCTAAAGCCCAACAGAAGTAACAGATGAATATATACCAATCAAAGAACATTGCTTGATGTTTTGGCTTATCAAATTGCTTAACTCCCATGGGTGCAATTGTAAAACGTGTGCCCTCGATTCCTATAGATGCTAGTGCTAGAGACACATACAAAAATACATATTGGTTTGTTGAAGGGCTTGTGCAGAGATTGGATCCATCACCACATGCTTGAGGTCTTAATGCATCAATTGTTATTGTCAACAATAAAAGCAATATACCCTGAAAATGCAAAACAAAGAAATCAAAAAATGTGGTTTTTCGATCCTTTTTCTATTTTCACGAGTGTTGATTTCACCGTTGGTCACTCACTAAGCTTAGTGTTTGCAACAAAAATAACCAAAAATGACTTAATAAGTTAGTGATCATCGGAGAAATCAACTCAACTAACAAGAGAGTTGGTTTTCCATACCAGAGCAGATATAAATGAAGAAATCGAAATGACAGTAAAACAGCCAAGATAAGAGTCAGAAATGATCCCACCAACAATGGGTAAAATTGTTGTCAATCCACTAACAACATTGAAAACTTTAGCAGCAGCAATGTTCTTCATGTTGAATTCATTTATCAGAAAAACAATCAGATTGCTCGTCCACCCTCCAGACGCGAGCGATAATCCTCCCATGGTTGCTGAATTCAACAATCAAAATTGTTAAGTAGAGACAGAAACAAATTCAAGATTTGAAGTTTATGTATTCCTATCGTTAACTTAAGTTTTGAACTCACTACCTTTTACATATGTAAAAAGAATATTAAAACACAAACTCAAATCTTTAGCTTTAATATTTATGTTTAATTTACTATGAAGTGAACGAACAAAGCAAAACAAAAAAAGGGTGGGGTGGGGTGGGGGGGGGGGGGATTAAGCTTAAAATGAAATAATTTTTATGTTTCAAGCTTCCATTAATCTCTAGCGAGGACGACAATAACAAGACATGAATAATAGAAATAGAATCAAACGAGGTGTTCTTTTATTTGCTTTTAGCAGCTTTATAAAAATAGTTTGGAATTTGTTTATTAACTTTAAATTAAATAATTACATTTAGGTTTTATTTTAAATTTTAATGAAAAGAAATAAAAAGCCAAATTCATTGAAAATTCAATTGATTCTAATTAAAAATCATTTTGATGAATAATATTTGAATTTGTTCAAAAATAACAATTATTATTTTGAAAGTAATTTAATTAGCTTAGACAATTAAAGGTACAAGTTAATAACTTAGAGTAATAAAAAAAAGGAGAGTTCAATTAAAAATGAATTAAAAACACAATTGCGGGGATTCAAACCCGCACCTGCATTGTGAGCAGGAGAACTTAACACCATTGCGCCGCAATAATTTATTGAGTTAAGAGTATTCAAAATATTAGATTTAATCATTTCAAGTAGCATTTTATTTATATATACGACATAATTTTTTAAATATCCTCAGTACATTATAGCTCTACCACTGATTATTGCTTTAGAAAAATATTTAGAATATCTGGTTAAATTATCTAGAATTTTCTTATACATAAGTTCCGATCATCAGGGTAGGTGCCAGCATTTTATAAACTTGGATTAGGTGGAAAATATCCTACTTGATTTCTTCTAATTATATAATATAATAATTTAATATACGAGTCCTCCAAAAATTATTGAGAACGTGTTATTATACTATGCAACTTGATAAAGATACTTAGATAATTTCTTTTCATCTATTCTAGCATAAGTAGATAGAATTAATTACCTGATAATATTGTTGGTGACTGGTGAGAGGTGATATATTGCTGTCAAAATATTTAGTGGTAATTGAGTTAATGTCATTATAATCAGAGTTGCTAAAGTTTTTAGCGGCACTTATATAGAATGTTGCTTATAAACAGGGGTGGATCCACCCTTACACTCTGTTTGGATCATTATTTCCCATTGTTTCATAATGTATTGTATTGTATTGTACTGTATTGTATGGTAGATACAATGTTTGGCTAGATTGTATTGTTTGTTGTTGTTTAATAACATTTTAATTGTTTGATTTGATTGTATCGTATTGTATTGTAATTTATAAATTTACTAAAATATCCTTAATTATTCTAGGGTAGGAGGTTTGATTAGAATTAAATAATATAAGGTAAGGGGTAAAATAGCATTTTGAAATATTATGTAAATATATAATTGGAAAAAGCAATTAAGTAAAAATGAGAACACATCAAATCGGTTGTTCCATAAAATAGGGGTTTTCATTGTTACAAAACAACGAAATTTAACAATACAATACAATACATTTTAAGTAACAATCAAAACAAACATTGTAGGTATAATAACGATACAATACAATTTAATGGGTAACAATGATCCAAACAGAGTGTTAGTGAAGGGGTGTCAAGAAAATTAAATTACATTGAATATAGAAGTCAAATTTTGATTTTAATAAATAAGTTAAATTATGACACCTCTTGACATAAGTTAAAGGTTTAGTCTAGTGGTTAATGCGTTGCAAAAACTCCTTGAGGTCATGTGTTCCCAATCTTACTAGCCTCATTAATTATATTTTATTAGCAATAATTATATTATTATTGTTAAATTTTTTATTTGTTACAATGCTCATAGAATTAATTGAAATACGTGTAAATTAACTCTGATTATAAAAAAAAAACAAAATGTTATGCAACTTGATTGATGTTCGATAACATTTCGCATTCACCCTCCTTTTATTTATTCTTATTTTAGGTGAACCTATCTTTTTTTAAATTTGGTTTGTGCTCATATAAATAAAATATATCTGGTGCTTTAATCTCTCTAATCATTTCATAGACTATGCTATTTAAATAAATAAAAAAAATAAAATATATATGACCTATGTATGATTTTTGATTGAAAATTGGACAATATTGTTGACTTTCTTGTCGCAAAAGACAAAGTGTTGACTTTTTACATAAATGCAAATTTACAGTAATTTGTACTTCTAGTACTATAATTTATTTATGACCATGCAAGTTATTGTATCAAAAGTTTATAACATTTTTCTTTTCAAAATGGTGGGATTTGTCCAAAATGGTAAAGTTTAACAAATGAATTTAACTTACAACAACAATTTATTAAGTATAATTTTAAATAGAGTATGAGAAAATAAAAATAGATTTTACTTAAGAGAGTTTGTCTTACATATTATATTGTTAACGATGAAAGAAATATACTATTAAGGCAATAACTAAAGTAGCTTTGCCCAATTTAAATTTGAGATTAAAAGTTCTAACCTTTGATCATGAATTCAAATATAGAAATTGTAAGTTTTTTTAAAACAAATTTTATATTTTTTTGAAAATTATATTAAAAAGTATTATAAATGATCATAATACTTAACAACTTATAATATTTTTAAAAAATAAATAAATTTTAATTTAAAAAAATTAATAAACTCTCATAATTTCAACGATACCACATCGATTCAAATGAAGTGAATAATAATTTGGTAGAGAAAACATCACATCAGAATTCAGAAGTCAAAAGTTGGATAGTTTATTAATTACATATGTAAGAATCCCAAAGGTGTGGAAGTTTTAAAAAATGAAATGACATCAAACACTTTTAAACATATCAAAATTAAAAGAGTATCATATAAATTAGGTAAATTAAAGGTAACTAACAAAGAAAACTACTTATGAATTCTAACATTTTATCCATGTTAGGTCTTATTTAATTAGCAAAACGTCTATTAAAATATAATTTTAAACATTATAAAATCTTCTTATATTTCTTAAACTTGTGTCACATCAAATTATATCACATAAATTGAAATGAATAATTTCTTTAATCCCTATAATTAAAAAATAGCACAAGAAAAACTTCAAAATAATGATTATTTTATCGAAGATGGGATCGAAAAGTGACCAATCAATGCTATTAAAATAATATAATCCTAATCATTGAACTTCTATAAAATGCAAATAAAAGTATGGCGTGCAAGTCTTGGATAAACTTTGCCTGCTATATAATATTATAACTTCAAACTCTCCATAACAAAGTATTGACACAAATATCTCTTGCTTTCAAGTTGACCTGCAGTTAGCAATGGAAAGTTCAGTAAGAGATGTTGATGAAGCAGCAATAATGAAGTCTTCTATGCGTCGAAAGAATGGCGGATGGATAACCTTCCCCTTCATTATAGGTACGTTTTTTCATCCTTTGGTTCAGAGTCGAATTCAAGATTTTGTAATGTGTTTGGTATGAAGGAAAATGTTTTCCGGAAAATAAGTGATTTTTGAAGTTTGGCGTGTAAGAAAAAAAATATTGTTTTAATAGGGTGGTCAAGGTGTGGGCAAGTCCAGATGCGGAGCTGATATTAGGAGTTTGAGGTTCTAAATTTCCTTCCCCTTCCTTACCATTGAGTTGTCAATCAGATTTGTTAGGAATTCAAAAGTTATTACTTAATTTTTTAGTACAAATATAGGGTCTACAAAAAAGCTACTGGGTTCGTCCGAACCTATGAACCCCGCCTAGCTTCGCCCCTGTGGGCAACACCAAACATCCTGCCTATGACAAAATCCACGAAGGGGGCTGGGTGGTCCGAGTTGGAGTCATGATCAAACTTGCTACTTGTTTGATGGGGTTAGTCAAGAAATGAAGTTGTGTCTTTGTTTTGGCATGATGGTAAGCATTTTGGGGGGGGGGGGGGGGGGGG